>NW_028277109.1:1087692-1243076 GCF_059951505.1 Python bivittatus
CTTCTTAAAGATGAGGGAGGAAGAGCCCAAGGGAGGCACCCCGGCCCTCATGATCAGAAAACGCTGGGACTGCACAGACCTTGCACTCTTCCTGGGCCAAGATAGTCTTTCCTTCTGACGCAAGGGAACTTCACCTTCTCTCTTGTCCTCTCCCTGCAAGAATGAACAGTCAGGACAGGTTCTCGTAACAGGAAGGAGAACCAGCTGAACATCTGCCTTCCTGACTGTGCTCAGAAAGATTGAAGAAGGCCCCTATCTAGTGACCACACATCTGCCCAGCTGTCAGCCTTCAGTGGGAGAAAGGCTGTTGCAACGTGACTTGCCTCCTGCAGGCAAAACCTACTCTCTCCCTGCCCTATGGTGTGAGGCCCTGTCCCCAGGACCACCTTATTCACCCCAAAAACGGGGGTCAAACACCATCCTGGAAAACGGAGGATGTTCTGTTATTCAGCAACAGTGCAGAAGGCCCTTGAAAAGAGTATCTCCTCCAGATCTTACTTCCCAACTTATTCAAACCAAGACGGAGGTCCCAAATCCATTTAGGATTCAGAAGTCAACCCCACCATCTTACGCTGGCCCTGAGAAACAGCTGGCAGCTTCTGCAGATCTTACCACAGCAGCCCTATAGCCCATCAATGAACAGCCTAGCTGCTGAATTTTGTAGCAACTGAAATGTTCAGATTCAGGCCAATGGAGAGCGTGCTGCAGTCCTCTGGTTGTGATCCAACAGGCACAGCCAACCCTGAGCAGATCCAGCAGGCTCAAAAATGAGAAATAAGATAAGAAGTTTGATGTTAATCAGTGCTTTTCGTGGGCCTTATTTCCGTTTTGATGACTAACCCATTCTTTGAATCTTTAGTTTGAATTGTCTCGGTCTGGAGCAGGTACCACTTCTGGTTGGCTTGCTGGGGCATCCTCCTCCTCCCCTCTTTGCTCATTCTGCCTCCTGGAGCTTCCCTGCCCATCCCTTTCTCTCCAGCTGGACCTCTTCTGCCTTCTTCTTTCCTCCTCCTCCTCTGTTCTCACCATCCATCAGTCCCGATTCCTGCTTCCTGCCTGACAGCTCCATTAAGGGCCATCTCACAGCAGCTATATTTAGAAGTCAGGAGAAGAATGAGCCTCCTGGCTGTGGACAGCCCATCAATCCTGTTCCCGCCACAAAATAATGTCACTTCTGTTCTCTGATCTGGAATGAGATCCATCAGAGTGTTTCAAACGAGGAGCTGGAAGTTGGAGTAAACCAGCTGGGAAGGAGGGGGGAAGGGGCAGCAGGAGAGGAAGGTTGACTGCACCCAGAATGACAGCTCCTTCTCCCCCCCCCCACCCAATACTCTTTGGGTTCAATTTTTAGTCAGACTTCTTCCAGAAGCTGTTCTCCAGATAGGTTGGTATTTCAGCTCCTAGCTTCCTCCACCAGCAGGGCCTGAACGGTTGAGCAACGGGGATCTTCCCATGCCTGAGTAGAGTTCTCTTCATCTCTTGGTCCAGCCAGTTGGGATGGAAGGTCCCATCAAAAGAACTGCTGGGCAGGGGGGCTCCTTCCCCCATTCTGGGTCCAAGAGCATATGATGGGGCACATCTCTCCTCAGTGGTCTTCATAAAATAGCCTTACCAAAGTCTTTCGCATTGCGGTTGGCTGGATCCTTTGGGAAAGCCCACAAGGGCTGTCTGTCAGTGTGCGTGCGTGCCTGTTGGGGAGGCAGCAGCGGGTCCCTCCTGTTGCCTCCTAAGGGTTGGAGCTCTGCGCCAAGCGCCTCTGTCCTGGGGGCTCCGGGCTGGTTTAGAGCAGTTTCCTTCTCTCTTGCCTGGCAAAGTCCCACCTCCCCCCCGCCTCCTTTCAGACCTCTTTCCCACTGACTCAATTACTGGGTGATCAGAGGACGTATTTACTTATTTGCTTGCTGCTCTTCTAGACCATCCCACAACTGCAATTCCATGGGCAGTGTACAAATCAATTATAAGCATGAAAAAGATCATTAAAAACTGCTCAGAATACAGCACAATATGCAACAATAAAAATAGCAATAAATCCAGCATAAAAAGCATCGCCATAAAATGCTTGAGGCGTTTGGAACCCCAGTTCAGCTTGGCCTGAGGCTCCGTTTCCTTGGAAAGGAGGGTTGCGGAGTGAGTTCAGGGCTCCTGCTGCGCTTCGTGGCTGGCTGAACCCACAGTTTTGGACTGGCATAACCGTTGAGCCAGGAGCTGACCAAGAAGTTCTAGGCTTAAGCAGCGCACGAAGCACTGAAGAGCCACGCGCAGTTAGAGCTAGCGCAGCTTGGCGTGCCTCAGAAACGCTGCCACTGGGTTGCTTAAGTGTGAACTTAACCACTTTCAGTCAAACAGTTTCCTAAAATGCTTGACAGAATAAAATATCTTCACCTGGCTCCCTTGTAGCCTCCCATCTGATGTCATCCAGTGGGGCACCTGAAAAAGGACCTCAGGTAAAGGTCGTGGGGATCCAGGTAAACACGGGTGGAGATGCTGTTGCCGGAAGAGCTTCTCAGGTTTGTTCCAGCCCATCGCGTTGGGTTAGAAGCAGACGCGGAGCCACAACCACACCAGCCAGTCCCAGTTACCAGTCAGCTGCCCTTTTTCAGCCGCTGGGAGCCTTGGATCGTCTGCAGAGGCAGCAGCCAGTGGGCAAGATGCTGTGATGATCCAAATGGGGGTTGGCTTTGTAACTGCTCCTTGAAGGTCTCTGTCCAGAGAGGGTCATGGCTGATGTCTCAGTCACACGAAATACCACGGGTGGTATTCAGGCCACTTGGGACATCAGTGCCAAGGCCAGATCCAAGAGTTCCCACAAACCACCCACCTCATCCTTTAGGGGAAGCAAAACCCCTCCCAGGCCTCCATGAGCAGCACTCAATAGGAGAGACAGACCAGTCCCAAAGCCTGTGTTTGCGAGACCCAGTGGCCTATAACCAGCCAGCCTCCTTTTATTCTAGCATGTTGTACAAACCCAGGCCATATGGCAATTCCTCTGTAGTGGCCGTTCTACAAATGTGCTCTCTATGTGCTTTCGGTGCCCCCCCCCCCCCGCCCACAAGCACAATAGATTGCTGGAATCACGTCCTCCGAGGAGACGCATCCAAGGGTTGCAGTTTAACCTTGTCCAGGAGAATCGGATGCCAGTCTAAGCGGTGCTGTGAAAATGCAGCAGCTGGTTGGGACGGGCAGGGTGACCCCCACCTCAGGGTTCCAGAGACCGAGGGCAGGCTGGCACTGAAGCTTCACGAGCACAGGGGTCCCCCAGCCTTTGACTGGGGAGCAGCTGTGTCAAAGCAGAAGCGCCTCTGCCGTAGCCCTCCAGTGTTGTCCATTGCTTTGTCTTGCTGTGAATCTGCTCTATAATCCATAATCTCTTTGGCTTGGTAACCAGCTTCTCAGCCCCCGGCTCTAAAAATCATTACCCTTTTGTGCTCATAATATTCTTCAGTCTTGGCTAAACATCTCCTTGAAAATGTTTAATGGGCCTCTTTGAGCCATAAAACAGAACAGCCTATTTCTGGTCAGGCCAGCGACTTGTCAGAACAGCCCCTGTTGGGGCTCGTACAACCTTGGCATCGACGCCCAGCCTTTCAGCGCCTCGCCAAGAGGCTCTCAGACAGCTCCAACTGGGAGTTGGGTGGGTAGCCCTTCAGGAGACCCCTTCCACCCCGTCCCAAGATAGACCATCTAAATAAGCAGGAGACTGGAATGGGAAATGGTATCCCTCTAGATCCCGCAGGCATCTTCTCCCCAGCCCTGCAGGAAGTGGCATCTGGGAATGCTGGCAAGCACGATGGCATATCTGCGGTCTCTCCAGGAGGTTTTCGCCTTCTCTTCCTGTTTCCAGCCTCTCCCGCTTTCCCCTCTTGTCTGGCGTTCAGTGGTGAGCTTCACTGTTGCTCTACCCGGAAAAGCCTTCAGGGCAAGCCTGGCCCAGACTCTGCACTCCTGATCTTCTCGACTTGTCTCAAACTGCTCCGAATATTTGGAAAGGAAGGTGCCGTGGGAAACATGGTGGCCAGGAAGAGGTGGTTATGTGGAGGTCCTTGCTTTTCCTTGGCTGCCTCCAGATGCTCCTGTTCTCTTTGCCTGGACTCCTGTTCTCTCCCTTCTCCCCTCTCCTGTCCTCAAAGAGAAGGAAGAAAGACTTGGCTTAAGCCACACAAGTCCAACTGTGGGCATTTGCCTCCATTTTCTCAGCATCCCTCAATAAAATCAGAATTATGCAAAGTTCAAGCAGGCTGAACTATCTGAGTCAGCCGTCACTTTCTGCAGCCTGGAAGCTGAATGTGCTCATCTGGACCCTGCCCGCTCCTTGCCCCTCGCATGTCCTCAGCCTGCCTCTCCTTGGTTCTGCTGATGCCTCCAGGGCAGCATGACCCCAAACAGCCGACTTGCAAGCCTAGAGCCTCTCCTGCTGGTTTGGTGCCTCCTTGCAGGCCGGGATGCTGATTCCATGCACCGGCATATGCAGATTGACCTCCTGCACTCCGCTCCAGCGGGTGCAGTTAAAGGATCAGCACATCCTGATGGCAGGAGGAGAAAAAGTCTGGCCAGCAATCATTTTTAGCCGCATCAATAGCTAAATAACCAACAAGAGGTCAGAATCCAGGGTTGGAAGGGGACCTTGAAGCCATAGTATCCCTCCCCTGCCCAGAAGAGGAATCCAGATTAAATCATCTGAGACAGAGGGCGGTTCAGCCTCTATTTGAACGTACCCACAGGAGGGCAGCACATCTCCTTTCTGGGAAATTGGTTCCCCGGCTCTTACCCTTGGAAATTTCTCCTACATCCAATCAGAATTTTCCTTCCTATGGCTTATATCCATTATTCTCCAGTGTCCTCCAGTCTGGAATAAGGGAGAACATGTTTTGGCCTTCCATGGGCATCCTTTTAGGCATTTTAAGAATGCTGCTAAAACTTCCCTTGGTCCTCTCAAGGCAAAACGGCTCCAACTCCTTCATTATTTCTTCATAGAACTTCATAGCACTTAGTTTTAGTCTCCTGGTCTTCCTCAGTGTCCTCTGAAGCCAGTTGGTCTTGGAAGCTAAACAGTTTTTCTCTGAGGACGGCTGCAAGCACATGCCCTGGAAATATATGACAGGTGGTTTTTAAGCAGGAACGGAAATATCCCATAAGCACTGCAGAACACAAGTGTACAGTCTTGTTTGCTCATCTTTCACCTCTGTTTCTTCACCCATCAGTAGTAGAAGGGCTTTTTCCAGAGGTGAAAAGGTATAAAGGATTTCCCCTTGAAACTGACCCCCTGTTATTGTATGTGGGAATGACCTTTGGAGACAGGGCCAAGAGACGCAGCCAAGGGAACGGTTAGATAAAAGGCAGCTTAGCCCCCAACAGGAATGTGGGTGGAGAAAGAGGCTCAGAAGAGACCCTCCCTAGTTTCTTGGGCTGTAAAGGGGATGCGGAGAGAAATATTTTCAGACTTGCAAGATTCTGTTCATGTAGCTTTACAATAAAGTAGAACTAGCTCATCTGGTTGTGCTTCCTGTCTGGTCTGCTTAGTACGGCTGACATCCCCAAACTTCTCTATCAAACTCCTGTTTGCTTTCTCTGTTCGCTTCCATGGTTCACTGGCTCTCTGGAACTTGACTGCGTTATATTCCTTCTACAGCCTCCGCTTATTCAGCAGGAAACACTCCCACAGTGGGATGTCAGCAGGCCTCTGGGAACACCTCCCACCACACCCTCCAGTCAATATTCTGAGTGGGGTCTTTTCACTGTTCCCAACTGCACTTAAAAACCCACAGAACATAAGCTTCTCTGGTCACTCTCTCCTCCCATTGAATCCTCCTGCCACAGATCAGAAAGTCACAGGTCAAAGACAAGGACAGGCAGGAGAAGGCAGCTGCTTTGGCCGGAGAAATCTCGGCCTCTAAATTTAATGTGGAACGGCCACAGGGCAGGGGAGGAGTGAAGGAGTCCTCCCTCCTTCAAAGCTTGCTTTGCAGAGTCTCTGTAATTAAAGTCACAGCAGTAAGTAAAGTCGCATCAAGAAGAGTTAGTGGCAGCAAACCTTAGCACTGGCTTCTTCACACTCCTCATACCTTCCAGAGGTGTGGAATGGTAGGAGTTGGCGCCCAGGGCCTCCGGAGGGCACAAAGACACTGACGAAATGCACCCAGTCAGCACCATGGAAAGCTCCCGGTGAACTTCCTCCTGCAGGAGCTTTTCCCGTATTTTAGGAATTGCAGGCAAGTTGTCGTAGCAGAATGCAGAAGCCATCTGAAGTCCTGCAAGCAGAGTAGGCCTGTTCTGTGTTAATCTCCACCAGCCCCTGGAACTTGCCAGTCCTATTCTGCTGGTCTTTCATCTGCTGGCTTCTGAAGGGCCAGAAAATGTCAACACTGCTAGGATTCACCTCCTAGCCTGTAAAGAGAAAGCCGGGCCATGTCCTCCAGCTTGGATGGCATGGGAGACAGCACCATAGCCTTCCGTACACCGAGGCTTCCTTGGGCCTGGTGCCACCATCACCGCATGCTTAGACTCGAGGACCGATTGGCTGGGAGAAGGGTAGAGTCTAGCCCGGCAACCTCCCAAGACTCGGGGCTGTCCTCGGGGCCCCTATCAAAGTTGTACTCTTCCGGGTGACAGAAGGATAATTATTAAATAGGAGGGCAGTAATCGTATTTAACTATATTTAATTCAAATTAAATGTGCTCAGGAAAATGGGAATCCCAGAACATCTCATTATCCCGATGAGAAACTTGTAGATAGGTCAAGAACCCACAGGATGGACAGAACATGGCAAAACAGATTGGCTCCAGATTGGCCAAGTGGTGTGACAAGGCTGTACACTGTCCCCTTATTTATTCAACCGGTGTGCTTATGTAGTAGAGCAGTAGTAGAGCAGCTGTGAAGACCTTGGAAAAGACATTCAAATGCCGTCATGTGTCTGTATCTACAAAGATCAGAATCATGCAAGCCACAGTATTCCCTGTGACCCGCTATGGCAGTGCAAGCTGGACTGTGAAGAAGCAGGATAGGAAGAGTGTTGATGCTTTTGAACGTTGGTGTTGGAGAAGACTCCTGAGAATGCCGTGGACAGCCAGGAAAACAAACCGATGGATCATGGAACAAATCGGCCCAGAGTGCTCACTCGAGGCACAAATGACCAGGCTTAGATTGTCCTATTTGGACACCTCATGTGAAGACCTAAGTCTAGAGATGGCGCTAATGCTAGGAAAGGTGGAAGGAAAAAGGAGGATGCCCAGCAGCAAGGTAGATGGATTCAGTTACAGTGGTGATGAATGAACCATAGGAAGACCTGAAAGGCCAGATTAGGGACAGATCATCATGGAGAAAATCTATCTATGTGGTCTCTAAGAGTCGACAACGACTTGAAGGCACATAAATCAGTTCAAACTAAAGGAATTTTTGTTTATGTCCTGATCATACCCACTTCTTGAAGTTTGAGCCCTGGCATGCCATCTGTGGCTTGTGGGCTGAAGCAGGTGGCGATCCTGTTCCATGCAGGAGCCACAAAGATAATTCTGTGGTGACCTGCACGCAGAGGCAGAAGAGCCGAGTTCTACCTCCCCAAGGCCTTCAGGGGAGGGAAAAGTGGCTTTCTGTTCTGATGTCCTCGTTCTCTTGTTTTGTATGGATTGAAATCTGCCATGAGATTCTCTGGGGAATAGGTAGGCTATACAGGTAGCCCTTGAATTAAGACCATACGACTGTTCGAAGTTACAGCAGCACTGAACAAATGGGACTTATGCCTGGTCCCCGAAGTTATGGCCATTGCAGTGACACCACGGTCACATGATCAAAATTTGGGTGCTTGGCAGCCTGCCCACACTTATGACCACGGGGCGCTCCAACTCCCCTCACCCGCCTCTCTCCCCCCCCCATCTCTGCCCTTTTGGCTGCCCTGCACAGCGGCACTCCTCGGCAGCAGCAGCGGTGCTGGGGCTGAGGTAGAGGCTGGGGCCTTCCGCCATCTCAGCCAGCTACCATTCCTGCCACCCTGCGCGCCACAGACCCTGCCGCACCCAGCTGACCTTCGTTGTCTTCCTGCCGCTGCTGACAAGACACACCCGGCCTGGTCCTATGCGAGGCAGCTGCCGGCCGCGCCAGGCCTTCTTCCCGAGGCCGCTTGTACCATTCTCCGAATCGCGCGGGCCATTCTCACGACACTTCGGAGGGCTTCGAGGCCTTCTAAAACCTCGCAGGAAGGCCGCACCCACCATTCTCCACGTAGCGTGCGGCCTTCTCACGATGCTTCAGACTTGCGTTTCTCCTTTTTCCTTGAAGGAACAGGGACAGGATCCGCGGTGCTTGCCTCGTGCAGTGCCCGAGCTCAGGCTCCTCTGGCCCAGTCCCGCGCACGTTTCCTGTCAGTGGCGCTCAAAGCGTCCCAGGCAGGGAAGGACGCTCCCCGTCTGTGGGGCTCCACACCTGCCGTTCCCCTTCCCCTGCTCTCCCTGCCGATGGCCGAGCACCTTCCCCGGTCCTCCCGCCATCAGTAGCACACGAGTACGTGTCAGCGATACGTGGGGGTTGCTTTTAAACATCTGGCTGACTCCGTAAGGCCTGTGGAAATAGTCCCGGTTTTCCTTTCAGTTAACCTATTCCTGTTGACGCTTTGATTCATGCCTGCTTGTGGATTTGAAGATCGCCCATCCTTCCCTTCAGCCAGAAAGGCTCCTTAAAGCTTTCATAGCCGGTGAATTCATGCGGGCGGAGCGTCTGGTATGAGGAGAACAGTCGTCTCCCGCTCACCTGGTTGGAGATCTGTTGATGTTGTTGTTGTTGTACGAACCCAGCTAATGTTTCTTCATCCTGTGATGAACATAATGCAGTGCAACATCCGTGTTGGGAAACAGAAGGAGGCATCCCAGATAGTCCTCAGGACCAAGGGGACGGCCTGCTTGCCAAGGAGAGTCCTCCTGCTGGCTCTTCGGGCTTCAGGCCTTGGCCTTCTGTCTGGCGAATGGCTCAGGCGCGGAGCCAGCAAAGTCTGTCCCGTGGCCTGGCAGACGCCCACCATGGACTGACCATCGCGGCCTCGTGCTGGGCAGGCCTTCCCTCCTGCGGTTCCCACCTCCTCCTCCTCAGGGTTCTTGGGGCCTGAATTTGGCCCCCCAGCTGATGCAGCGCCTGTGGGGCTCGGGAGCTGACGGCCTCCTTGCACGAGAGAAGGAGCGTTTCCCAGGCTGGGGCTGAGGGGTCAAGAAGCAGGTCAGAAAGGGTGGCCGAATCCCTGGGCAGCTGGTCTGTTTGCATTGGGGCACCTGGAGAACGGGGAAATCGCTGCTCGGCCGGCACGGCACGTTCCTCGACAAGGTCTTCCTTGATCCGCTTGCTGGGACAGGTCCTTTGCTGTGGGGGGTTGCAGTTCAAAGGCTGCGGGGGGACCTGGAAGAGGAATAGCTGGTCTCTGTGGAAGGAGGACTTCCCGGGGGGGAGGGAGGGGGCCTGGCAGTGCTTCTAGGCAGGACGGCGGGTGCCTCTTGAAGCCCTGCCGCCCGGCCCGCCTGTCCTGGCTCAGTGGCTTCTTTGGTGTGGGGGACGTGCCCCCTCTGCTGGCAGTGGGGAGGCGCTGCACCTCCCTGCTTGCTAGTCGCTCTCTTTGCTCTTGTGGGCTGCTGCAGCGGCCTTCGGGCGGCCGCCTCTGGCCATCAGGACCACGGTCCCCCCAGACTTCTTGCTGTGGGGCCCAGCCTGCGGAAGGCAGTTGTGCCATCTGCCCACATTTTGGCTTTATCTCCTTGCACGAAGGAAAGGGCTGATTGGGAGAGGAGGAGGAGGAGGAGGAGGAGCTGTCGCCCCAGCTGAGAAGAGATGCTTCTCGCCTTGCAAGCTCCTAGGACCAGCTCGGGGAGGAGAGGCATGGGGGCCGCCAGATTCCCTCGCAGTCCCTCCAAGAAAAGGCTGAGTCCCAGGCACCACCACTCCTGCCTGGAAGACCTTCCCCTGAATCTCTGTGTGTGGGGGGGGGAGCCTCCTTCCCTGAGACCGGCAGAAGTGGCCATCCCGGGGGGGGGGGGCAGAGAGCTTCCAAGACAAGCTGGAAGCATCACAGCTCCACCCTTCTCTCCATGAGAACAGGGCGCTTGGGCGACCAGCATTGGCCTGCTGGAAATAAGAGGGTTGGAAACCCTTTCTGCCTCCTCCTTGATCTCTCTTAGAATCCGGGTGGTCGGGCAGTGGAGAGTCAAAGCGGGGGGGAGGTCAGGGGCCAGCCTCCCCCAGCTCCCCCGGACCCTGCCCTCGAGCCTCTTGGCAGCCGCCGGGCAGCCTGTCCCGACTCCAGCCCTGGAGAAGCAGCGCCTGCTTCCCGTTCCTCAGCCTGGAAACAGAACGATCTGCTTCGTCTGCAGGGCAGTCCGGGGCACCAGCCCCACCGCTGGCCGAGCATCACCCTGCTGGTGGCCTACAGCTCATGACCCCAAGGGCCCCGTGCTGGCCCGGCGGCTGGGCAGCGGGGGTGCTTTGCAGGCCAGTTGGTGGCCGGGGCCATCCGCTGGGGGTGCAGAGGGTGGAATGGACTTCAGGTGGTCTTTCTTTAAAATAACTTGATTAAATTTTAAAATAGAAACAGTAAAAACAAACAAAAACTAATATTAAAGGAAGACAATAAGAAAAAGAAAGGAAAATTAGAAAAAAGAATGACCAAGGTCAAAAGTGCGAAAAAACTCTCTTGCTCTAAGCTTACAACATAACTTTCATTATTACTATAATCCCACATTATTTCTAATCATCAAATCTATCCAACGCAATTTCATTTTTTCCTTTTTCTCAGAGAAAGTCCAAAATAGCTTTCCAATTAACGTTAAAATTACAGAATATCTTTTCTCAAATCAAAGCCATCAACTTCACCATCTTTGCCAGCTCCATCAGCTTCACCATCCATTCTTCCATTGTAGGGAATGTCATCTTCTTCCACCTTTGTACATATAAAAACCTTAGTACAGTTTTCATACCTAAGAACAAAAATTCCATAAATTTGATAACAAATATATTTTAATCTTAGTTAAAAATAAATCCATTTTATAACCCAACTTATCATTTTCTCTAACAACAAAAAAAGGAAATGAAATCTCTCCCCCTTCATACACAGATCCTTAAAATCTCGTCATTCAATCCTGGTCAGAAAAAGATCCCAATAATAACTACCCAAACCCTCAACATACAGTATATATTAACCGTAACCAAATAAGTTCACTTTGTAAACCTTTTGTTCACTTTGAAAGAGCTTAATCTTTCATCCTTTCAAATAGCATCCCCCAAGTTGATTCCCCGCCGTCCTCTCCTTGTCTTCCCTCAGAAACAGCCCCAGTAATTTCTCTTTGTCTCTTCCCAGGAACAACTTCACTGATTCAACACGTTCCTTTTGCAAATCCAAGATAAAAAGTCTTTCCAAGTCGTTCTTCCTGTCCCTTATCTGTATGTCCCCTTGGATCATGGTGACATCAGTGGGCTTCATCTGTAAATCCATTCTGGCATCACTCTTATCCTTTGGCATTTTGACAAGCATTTTCGGATCCACAACATCTTTGTTCATACAACCTTCACAAACCAGCTTTTTTCTGAACTCCAAATCCACATTCAAGTCAATCTCTACCTCCATTTCAAAATTAACCATCTTATCCAATCTATCTTCTTTTCAAGAGACTTGAATTTAGCTCCCAGTTCATCAAACATTGATTGGAGTAAACTTAAGACATTTTATGTTCTAACTCTCTTTTAGCCATTTTTTTCTTCCCTCAAAGCAAGCAACTGTAGGTATTATATAAGGAAAGTCAGCAGACAGTTCACGCCCTCTGATGCTTTTCAAGCTGTAACTGTACGAACGTGCCAACAGGGAATTTATTTATTTACATTTCAAATTTGTCACCAAAAAGCTCAAATTACTCTTCTTTTGCTTTGAAAATCCAGCCAATTAACAGCCACATCACAGAAAAACAAACAGTTTTCCCATAGAAAAATCAAATCCAATTAATACAGATGGAGTTTCGTAAAATTAAATTTATAACAAATAAATCTTCCCCTTTCACCATAAATAACTTATATGTCTTTTTTGTATTCTCCTTATCTTCCAGCTTTTTGTGAGCGTTCAAATTACAATAAAACTCTTAATTCTTTTTAAAGTTATGGTCCCAGAAATAATGAAAAAACACCAAGAGAATTGCTTATCTGTTGCAAAGGAAGGTCTCTCTTACGTTAAAAGATAGTTATATTCCAAAGTGGGTTAGAAATGGGGTTCGGCCAGCTCCAGTGTCCCTATTTAGGCTGCACCACAGCTGTGAATGAAGATGGATCCCCCGCCTCCCAGCCGCTCGCTTGCAAGCCGTTTGCAGAAGCTTCCACTCTTGCAATTAGATGCAGTGGAACATGGGCATCGAGGGTACATGGTGGAGTCTCTCACCCACACTTTTTCATGTCACCTGTCCCCACCTCAGAGAAGTGGTGGGTCAAGGGTGATGCTCCAGCATCTTCCTCTGCATTAAAGAGAAGGGCAGAAGTGTTCTGGGGAGAGCTCCATGGAGGGGGTGCATGGGTGCAGGGTGGGGTCGTGGTAGGTGGCCCTCCCCTCGCCTGCTGGGTTTCTGAGGAAGGCTGCTCTTTCCCCACAGAAACAAGAGAAGACAGGACCAAGAGGCTCTTTCGACATTATACCGTGGGCTCCTATGACAACTTCACTTCTCACAGGTGAGCTCAACCTCTGTTTCCTAGAATCCTCCTGTTGATGTTGGCTGGCTCCTGCCCCAAATTGCTGGTAGCCTTGCATACCCTGTTGAATATTTGTGTGTGTGTGAGGGAGAGAAAGAAAGAATGAGCATGGCTTCATGCTTTCTTCAGGAGAAGCTTTGGAAGCGTGAAATGGCCTTAACCATAATTTCCTAATGTCAAGTTGAGGCCAAGAAATTCCCTTAAAAAGATTCAGAGTTGGCCAAGAAAAGCAACAACTCTGGGCTTAGAATGAAGCCAGCATGGAGAGCCCTTGGCCATGACTGCAGAGATGCCAGGCTCCCCTTGGCGGAGAAGTCATGGAGTTGGACCGGGTGGTATCTGTATGTTCTCGGGAGGCCCGTAATGCAGGGAAGGCCCTCAGCCCCTCACAGTGTTCTGCAAGAGAGAAAAGGGGGCCACTTTCACGAGGGAAGATTGGGGAACACGGCAGAAGCGTGTGGTCTTCGGTTACGTCTGTCCATCCTGGTCCATCCGGTAGAGCAGGCCTGCTCCAGGTCCCATAGTTAACACAATGGCCTGTCGTGGGACCTGCTGCCCTCCTGAAATCCACGTGGCCCTGAGCCTGCCGCCGTTGAGGAAAGTTCTGAAAACGCAGCTCTTTCTGCAGGCCCTGAGGCAGGGCAGTTGTGACCCTGCGTTGCCATCAGGACATTGCTCCTCGGCGTTTGTGGTGAGAGTAATATTCAGTTTGTCGTGCTGGACACTGTTTTTCCTACTGGTCTTTTATTTCGTTTTGTTTTGATACGTTGCGCATCGCCGGGAGTCGCTTAGATCAGGGTTCCTCAACCTCAGCAACTTTAAGATGGGTGGACTTCAACAGAATTCCCAGAATTCCCCAGCCAGCAGGGGGGGTTGACGTCCACCCATCTTAAAGTTGCTGAGGTTGAGGAACCCTGGCTTAGCTGGTTGCGGTGGCTTATACGTGGAACAAGCAAGCAAAAAAGTAAAGTTAGCCACATTTAAATGGCTCACCTAGAAATGAGTTTTTCCCCAAGCGTAGGAGGGCTCAAACGCTGGAGGGACTCCGGAGTACCCATCCTGCCCCCTGCAGTGCCAGACCCCTGGCCTACAGCAGCGGCTCTCCAGTCTTCCTCAAACTTGCCAGGGGTCGGATTGGGACCTTCAGCAGGCAGGGCACGGGCACGGGCACGAGCTGCAGCCGTTCCCTTGGCGAGCAGCATGCCACCCGAAAGCCTTGGCAGCCTTGCAGAAGTGGCGTGCCTCTAGCCACAGACTGCTCACGGCTGCTGGAAGGCAAAGCTCTCTCCCAAGCAGAGGCCGATGCAGCCCAGCAGGGTAAGCATGCGCATGGTGGCGCGTGCCCCCTCCTCCGCTCCCTGCCAGTGCCCCCTTTGCGTAGGGCAGGCCGTGCAGCTGTTAGCAGGGAATGCCGCGTGTGGCATGGGTATGGCTTAAGGCTGGTAGCCTGGTTTGCGCCTTCTCAGGGGAGTCCACAGGGCCCGGTCACAAAAATCATGAAGGCGCCTGACACAACAGTGCAATCAGTGCTCTGCCTTCATACAGCACAGGTTAAAAAAAAGGGGCAGAGCTTCAACCGTGCCTTTATCTGCCAGGCCCTGTAGACACCCTGCGCCTCCTCTGCTTGTCAAACAGAGCAAACGCTAAACCCGGTTGTGAAGGCTTTGACTGAGCAAAGCCGTGCCGGGCAGGGACGGAGGTCAGTATCGATGGGACCGCCTGTGAACGACCGGGGCGTGCGGAAGATTGAGCTTCAGAAGCGCGAGGAACCAGTGGTGAAAGGCGTGACATGAAATCAGAATAGATTTTTTTAGGAAACAAATAGCTTCTCGTCAGCTGTGTTTAATTTCTTTTGTGTGGTACGTCCTTTTTTTTTCTTTTTTTTTTTGGCTCCTTGCTTCCCAGATGGGAATGGTGTGATGAGTACGTATAGATGCATAATAAAGACCTGAACATTGGTGTTGTGTGTGTTTTCTAATCTGGGTTTCATGTGCTGTGTGAACCCCGCCTTGGTAAACCCTGGAGTTCTCCCCGCAGGGAACGGCCTGAAGCCTGCAGTAGATGAGTCCAGCCGAGGTCAGGCCTGGAGAAGGCGGCCCTGGGAAGGAGGCGATTCAAGAGCCGCCCTGGCTCTGCCAGGCAAATCGGCTTTTTAGCAGAAGGGAGGATGCCTGGTTGGAGGGGGATGCTGAGGGCTCCTAGTCCATGTTCTTGGGCCCTCTGGGGCCACTCAGAGGCGCCTGGCTACAGCGAGAGACTTTGTTGCCTCCATTCTGGTGGGAGTTCTTGCCCCTTGGCTCTTGAAAAGATGAGCTGCGCGTTAACATGCCTTGCTCGTTAGCGTCTTTGAGTCCCAGAGCTCGGGTCATGTTTGGACAAGCGGGACCGCCCATCCCCAGGCAGAGCCGCCAGACAGCCCGTAGTCCTGCCTGCCCTGGGCTGGTAAGGCCCGTCGTTGCAGAGCTGGGAGCACACATTGAGGCCACATCAGGGGGGTCTCCCCCAAAGAGGGCTGGGGACAAGAAGGGGGGACCTGCCAGAAGTGGAAAGCTGGTGTTTCCTTCAAGAGGGCGAATGCCATTGTGCCCCTGGGCAAGCGTTTCATTGCACTGAATTTCTTCTTTGAAAATTAAGGCTCTGGACTAGGAGGTTGCTGCTAACTCTCGCGGGTCGCGGTGCGCCGCTTCTGCTTCACTGATGGTGGTTGTGGAATAAAGAGGCGTCGAGGTGTAGAGGCCAGGTCCGTTTGCCTGCTCGCTCACAATGGCCCCCCAGGCTGAAGTGGGCACAGGAGATGGAGGTGTTGTCTGTTGGTGATTTATGCTGTCCTGAGTTGCCACTGGGTGTCTGGCTTAATTGCTTTTGCACTTTTAACCCCCCATTAACCCCCCAGAGTCACTGTTGGGAGACGGGTGGAAAAAAATATCTATCTATCTATCTATCTATCTATCTATCTATCTATCTATCTATCTATCTATCTATCATCTTTATATCTATCTATAGATAATAGGAAGTGTGTTTTTAACATGTTTTAATCAATTAATTAATATTTATCTATTTTAATCAATATTTATTCTATTTTTACTGTAAACTGCCCAGAGTGAGATGGGTGGTGACAAATTTGAAATATAAATAAATAAATAAATCTATCTCTATCACTATCTATCAGTATCTATCTCTGTCTCTCTTATCTCTCTATCATCTATCTGTCTGTCTACCTATCTCTCTATATCGCTCTCTGTCAGTCACTATCTATCTCTATCTCTCTATCATCTATCTATAGCTATCTGTATCTATCTATCTATCTATCTCTGTCTGTCCGTCTCTGTCTCCGTCTGTCCATCATCTACCTGTCACTGAGGTGGTTGGTGAGGCCGTCCCGCCTTCTTCCCACTGGTCCTGCCCGGGTCACCATCGTGGACTGAGGCTGCTTTGAGTTGCAACCTCCGTGGCTGCAACTTCCTGTTGTGCTTTAACTTCTTTGGCAGGCGGCCTCCTCGCCCAGCCTTTGCCCAACGTTGCTTACGCGAAAGGAAGCAGCACGGTGGGTGTTTATGGACAGGAGCTTGTGGGCAGGCCGCTTTGAGAGATCAGCTGTGCTAGACATAAATGTGTGAAATAAAGCCGTGCAGCCGAATGAGCGAACAAGGCTTTGCCCTGAGAGACCCGCACGAAAAAGAGCCTTCCTGTGCCTCAGTGGCAGGCGAGCGTCCTGCATGAATCAGGCCCCAGCGGAGCGCTGGCCGGGACGAGGCCGCGCTTGCTGGTCCTCCTTGGGGCCGAACGGGGTCTCCACGCAAGGCGACGCAGCGGGCAGCCAGGAACCTCCGCCGGGGCGACTCTCAGAGCAAGCTGGGCGTGTTGGCCCACCACAGACGGCTGGAGGGTTGCCCGTGTTAGGACCCGAGTGGAACTAACCCCGTGAATCTGGTTGCTGAACCAAAGTCGGCAGGATCCCTCGCAGGGCGCTTCCAGAGCAGTAGCCCTGGTTGAGCTGGGGGGAGCGAGATGGAGGAGGAGCGCGAAGCAAAGCAGCAACTCAAGGTGCTCAGTCCTCAGCGGGGCCCTGGAGGACCCCCGTGACCTCCCACCACCACCACCTCCTCCACAGCGGGCATTGTGGTCTTCGGCTCCCAGCTGTTCTTGGACTGGATCTCGACTGGATTTGCAAAAACCAACATTACGGATTTAGTCACTTTTCTTAAGAAGATCGTTTGAAATTCTTCCTGTGATAGGGCAGATGTCTATTTTTACTGGTGTCCATTTGATAGGGCGCCATTTGGTGGAAAGGGACATTCAAATGATCTAATGCTATTGTCGCTAAGGCGGGTTGCTCTGGTCACCAGTTCCTGGGTAGCCCAGGCACTTTCCAGATGTGCTTGATTACAGCTCCCATGGCCAGTGCCCTGTGGTTGCTGGGGATTATGGGATTTGCAGTCCAGTTCATCTCAACTCTATAGACGTTGTTTACGTGACTTTCCAAAGGATTTCGTCAAAATCCTTCTCCACAGAATCCTGAACCAACGAAACAGGAGTGATCCTCTTAGGGAGGGTTCCTCAATCACAGCACTTTAAGATGGGTGGACTTCAACTCCCAGAATTCCCCAGCCAGCCATGAGTTGATGCCCACCCATCTTAAAGTTCTGAGGTTGAGGAACCCTGGCTTAGGTACTGGAGCTGGTTGGAGAGCAGGAGGCTGAGCACGGGAGACGTGAGCAGCCCTTGCAGTGAAGAGTTTCCCCAGAACCTGTATTGGCCCCAGAGCTTTTTAGCTTGTTCATCAATGATTTGTGGTTAAGGGTGAAGGATGAGGAGATGACAGTTGCCGGCGACACCTGATTGTTGAGGACGATGTTTCAGATCAAAAGTGATTCACACAGTTGTCCTAAGTTCAAGGAAATGGGTGAATTTGAACTGATAGCACCTGATCAGGAGTAAGATCTTACCACAGGTAATGGCCAAAGTCTACTTTGTGTTTGTGACGCCGTGATTTTCATGAATTGCCATAAGTTCATTGAAGCATCTTCCTTTTTTCTGCCTCCTTGATGGTCAGCTTGCATTTTTTTCCTCCCCAGCGGTGTGTCCTTTTTTGGCAAGTCCTCCCATTTTCAAGGAAGCTTTCTTGCCTTGAACAGCTTCTCAGGCTTGGTCCACCAAACACCCCAGCATCCCCCCGCCCCCGCCGACCCTGAGCTGAGCTAGGAAGACCAGGGTGAGAGCCGGCCAAAGAAGTAGAGCGTAAAGAGGATGACATGGGCAGAGGGGAGATCTGTTATCAAGGCACTGAGGATCCCAACATGGCTTGAGTCCAAAACAAGAAGGAACCCATGCGCATCTCAGACAAGCACCCCCCTAATTCATACCAGCATAAGAAAGGGCAGAGGGGAAGCATAGCAGAGTTGCAAGACTCCTCCACTGTAGTCCCTCTTAATAAGAGTAGCTTTGGACCTCTGGAGTTCTGAAATCCTCCCTGGCAGATTCCTTCTTACAAGGATTCCCACGAAAAAGAGAAGCCAGGTTGCCGCCAGTCAGGCTGAACCTCCGCCCCCACCCCTGCCTGCCCAGCTGGGGTTTCTCAGTGCACGATTTCCAACCCAGCTCAAGAAAAGAACAGAGGAGGGTGCGTTGGACCCCCCCACTCACCCCCTGCTGCCCCTCCACAGCCCAGGAATACAGGAATCAACAGACTCTGTGCCAGCCATGAAGCCCAAGAGAGAGCTCTGAAACCCCCCACTTGCATGCAGGGCACCTTGGAATGAGAATTAGGCGTCCCAGGAAGCCAAATCTCTAGATACAAGGGATTTATCAGGAAAAGTGGCGTGCAGGGAAAAGAAGGGAAGGAAAGAATCACCACGTACGATTCCAAATAAAGTAAGTTAAACTAACCCACTATTACCTCCTTCCATAAGTGCTTTCTGAGTTCACTGCAAAAGGATCTTTGGAGAGGGATCATCTGGGCCTCCTGCTCGGGTGTTCACAGGCAGGCCCTCCTTGCTCCTCCCCACCAACACCACAGAGTGAATGGAAAGCCAACCTTTTAGGGAGACTGATGGTTGCTTCCTACGGCCTAAGAAGATGCTCCCTCTGTGATGTCTGTGTTTAGCCAGGAAATCAGAAATTAGCTAGTGGCTAAGAGCCTCCCTGCTCCCCTGGATGGAATTAGAAATGTGTTTTCACCACTTATTTAAAGGGGATTAGATAAGAGGCTCCTTTGGAAAAGAAAAGGTGAATTCCATTTGGCGGGCCTCTCAGCATGGAATTAGTTTGTCAGGGAGAGATCATCGGATAGTTGCCGTACTGCTTAGATTCATCCATATACATATGTGTGTGTGTGTGTGAGAGAGAGAGAGAGAGAGAGAGCGTGTGTACATCTGTGTTGTGCGTGTTTTTCGGGCCCCTGCCTGGGCTCATGGGTTCCAGTTGCTTAAGTCTCACTGTTTAATCCTGGTCTCTGGACGAAGGACGTGGGGAGCGTCAGCTGGAACTAGAGCTGGGAAGCGAAGCTTGCGGAGGGTTGTGCCAGCTCCCGGGCAAGATGAGGAGGTGCCAGGGCAAGGGGTGGGAGGTGGACAGGAAAAGCGTGGAATGAAGTGGGGATCCAGAAGAGCAAAGAGGAGCAGAGCAGCGACATGGAGTCACCCTCCAGAAGAGACCCTCGTGCAGTCGGGGGCCGTGGGCTGCCCCCCCCCGTTGCTCAGCCAAAGACCAAGGGCGGGAGGGCTGCCAAGAAAGCCCCGGGGGCTCTCCGCCCACCCACACGCTCCCCCTTCATGGAGTCAGCTGCAGAGAGGGCGGCTGCCTTACGTTCAGCCCAAATGTGGCTTAATGTTTGGGAGCCACGGCTTAGCACAAATATTATTTATGGCTCAGCCCGGTATAGCTTGATCCCCAAATCCTGGTTAACTAAACTGCGTTTAGCAGAGTCTGGGATTGTTCCTCCCCTCCCTGCCACCTTCATCAGGGAGCTGCTGCCAGGTTGGAGGGAAAAGCCACGTCCTTCTTTCATTTCGTGTGGCGTCTGATTGCCTTGAATGCTTGATGAATAGAGACGTACCGTGCAGTTGATTATTAAGCTGGGCCTCCTAAAAACCCTTTTAGATTTTTTTCTTATTCTGACGGTGTAATCTCTGCTCAAGATACCTAACAATTTTGAAAAGGCCAGTTCAACTCAACCGTGAACTGGGTCTTCTGTGGACTTTCAGCCATAAGCAGCTTTCCCACAAAGGGAGGGGGCGCCTGTTATTAGCCACCCGGCTCCAGCGGACCCCGGGCGGCGTAACTTCTGCGGGCTCTGCGGTGGGTGCCAGCATTTCAGCCCGGAGCGAGGCCCTCTTCTCTGCACCCAACCAACGGATCCATTTCTGAAATTGGGGTGGGGGGGCTGGAAGAGGGCCCATCCTGCTGACCGGGTGTGCAGACCGTTTCCTGCTGAGACAGGCAGGACCTTGAGTTATCAGCCCCAGTTACAGGTCAGCGCAGTCCAGCTTTCCAAGGGCTGGGCAGCCCCGGATGTGCCTAGAAAAGAAGGGCCAATCATTCAGGTAGGGCCCGGATTACAGACGACCCATAGTTAAGAACGGAGCCTGCTGTAGCGAAATTTGAGTTAAATACACAAGGATTCGAGTTAAATACACAATGGTTCGAGTTCATTACACAATACTGTTATGCAGCACTGTACAATCACACTGTCCAGCTTACGTACAAATCCGACTTAAGGACAGACCTTGGGAATGGAACTCATCCTTCAGCTGGGGACTCCTGTATTTCAGCCTCAGCGCAACCTGTTGCCGATACTGTGGCCGTTCAGTAACTAGACCCTCCCTGAGCCACTAAAGGCGGATTTTCAAAGAAGCGTGGCACACCTTTCCGGCCCCAAGCTCTGGCCAGAAGGGGCCCTCTCTCCAAGGAGGAGCCCCTCGGAAGGTCACCAGCCGGAGCGATGCGTGCACGCGTGTGGCGCAGTGACGCAAAGCATACCTTTGCGCTTCATGAGATGTGCGGGTTTGGTGCCGGACCTCTGGGAAGGAAGCAGCCCAGATTCTCTCAAGAGTCTTGGATGGGAAGCCGAGGTCAGCGGAAGGGCCGGCTCCTGCCCCTGGCCCTCCCCACCCAGGGGTGCTTCCCAGGGCTTTGGGTGCGCTGCCTGGGAATCTGGGCGCTGCGGTCCCCACCACCTGAGGAGCACCAGCTTGGGGAAGGATGGGAGGTGGGCTTGGCTGGCTCGGGCTGAATTGGGCCCCTTCCTCTGCGCGCCTGCTTCCCCGTCTCAGTCTTCTCCAGAGTGCCGTTTCCATGGCAATCGGGCTGTCACTGGGGAGTAGCATCTCTTGGATCCATTGCAGGTGAACTGGCATCCCCTGCCCCTCCTGATGCTGCGGGTAGTCCTGTGGCATCCCCCGTGCCTGGGGCAGGCGGATGGGGTGTCCGGACGGGCCCTTCCTTCTTGGTCTTCAGCCTCCACTGCTATCCTTCCCTCGGGCGAGGTGGGGAGGGGGATCTTTGGCCGCAAGACCATCTGCACGTGGCTGGCTTCACGCGCGTGCTCAAACCAAAGCTCAGAGCGGGGGAACGGAAGGGGCCCGTCAGGATCGGCTCCGGAGGGTGAAGAGCAGGGCCTTGCCAAGCATAGCCAATGCTTTGGGCCCACCCCTTTTAGCCTCATCCAGCAAGTTGTGGGACCTCAGTGAATGAGTATCTAGGACAGTGTTTCTCAACCTTGGGAACTTTAAGATGGGTGGACTTCAACTCCCAGAATTCCCCAGCTAGCCATGCTGGCTGTGGAATTCTGGGAGTTGAAGTCCACCCATCTTAAAAGTTCCCAAGGTTGAGAAACACTGATGTAAGAGAAGGGAGATGAGACAAGATGGGTGGCTAGCTGGGGTGCCTTTGGCTGGGTTTAACAAGCCGGTTTCATTTTAAGATCACTGTGGTTTCTCCCAAAGTGTTCCATTTTTCTTTCCCAGAAGGCCCCCATCCCACCCTGGACACCTTTTCCTGACAACCGGCCACCTTTACTTGAGGATGTCCAGGAAGAGGGTCCCACCATTTCTCTCAGGGTCCGTGTCACGGTGGAAGCCATCACCCAGAAACCGGGGGGGGGGCTTCTCCTTCACAGGAAGCTTTCAGGCCGAGGTTGGCCAGTGGTCCCTGGGGGGGTGCTCTTCTTTAGATTCCTCCCCTGAGCAGAGGTGGGGCTCTCTGAAGAAGAGGTGGGCCAGCAGAGCGGAGGCGCCAGGCTCGAGGTCAGGGAGCCTCTCTTGGGTGTCGGGTGCTGAAGGACCCATTCACAGGACACAGGGACTAAACGAAGCGGGTCTGGGGAGGGCACACCAGCTCTTGTCTAAACGCACCAGATACGTTAAAAACGAGAAGCCGGAGTTGCTCTGTAGCAATACATTTGGAAGGATTTTGGACTCAGAAGTCCTTTGTAGGTGACTAAAACCCCGTGTGTGCGCGCGCATGTTTCTGTACACCGCTTCTGCTGCTGCCCGATCGTCCGTCATCCCAGGATTTCTCCGTATTAACCTTAGCGCAGTCCTTGCCCCGGAACAATTTGGACTCACGGGGTATTCACACACGATACCCGATCAGCGAAAGGTCTGCCACAGCAGCGTCACTGGCACAGCATGCTCGGCTTGGCTTATTGGGGAGGGTGGGGTTAGCGCGGAGGAGAAGCGGTCCGGTGGTCTAGCTGAAGGATGGGACTTGCAGGGACACAGAAAGCGGGTCGTTTCGGGCCAACAGATGCGGACTCTTGGCTGGGGCGGGGCGGGGGGGAGCGTGGAAAGCGTCTCAGGGACGTTGGAGGGGGCTCGAGGAGTGGAACTGCGGCCGTCCGGTCTTGGGAGCCAGGTGCCCCCATGGCTGGCGTCTCCTTGGGTGGGATGGGGAGTGGTGGCTAACTGGGGCCCAGAAGGACGTTCCCAGGGGCCGCAGTGGGCCCCTTTCCCAGCTGTGTGATGAGACTCCTGGAGGGGAGCTAATCTGGAAAAAGAGAGCTGTCGGTTAAACATCTGCGGGACAAGGGTAAACAAGGGGGTGCTTAACATGGGCTGCAAAGAGGGGCAAACCCTTTGGAGGCGCCGCTGGCCCCTCGGGGCGTCTGCAGGGGAGGTGACCAAGTCAAGATGGCGGCTGCAAGGTCTCGACTTTTTTGACACCCCCTCCAAACGCCTCTGGGAAGGTGTTCTTTGGTTTTTGCTTTGCCTTGTGCGTCCAGGTAGGAGCTCCTCCTGGCCTCCCCCCCGGGAGGGCTGAGAGCCCCGGTGGCCCCCATTGCCCGTCACCCGGGCCCGATGGAACAGGGTGCCTTGTCCAGCTGCGCCTTCTGCTCTTGCCAGGCACCGCTCCTCCCTCCCACCAGCCCTTCAGAGAAGCTCCGTCTGATCATCAGGGATCACCGAGATCCTTCCGGAGATGCTCCTTTGCTCCCCCGAGTAGATAGATAGGACGGGCTGGTTCGCTGAATTTGCAGACAGGCTCTGGGTTGCCCCTCCATTGCAGAGCCGAGCTGGGGGGGGGGATCGCTCCTGCTGGAAGCTCCTGGCTGTTCTGCTGGGCGGGGGCTAACCTGTGGGGGGAGGGCCAGGGTCCTCTTGTTTGCCTAGGGACAGGTCTCCTTAGGTGAGGCCTTATCCACTGCCTAGGGGAGCGCATGGATCCGTACTTGGCCTGTGCAGCGCTGCAGCATAAAGCCAGCCGGGCACGGAAATGCAGCCCCGGTCCACACCCCCCCCCAGAAGGGAGTCACCAGCGGCACCAGCTTCAGACTGTCTTTCTGAAGCTCCAGGGCAGATTGATACCTGTAGAGGGGAGGCAGCCAGATCTCCTGGTGGCCTCCCATCCATGTACTAACCAGGCCTGGCCCTGCTTCGCTTTCTGGAATCGGATGCAGGAAACGCACAAACAGACAGAGCCAGCGAAGGCTCCCAAAGGTGCTGGCTTGTCTCTTGCCTGTCGTTTGATTCTCGTAAGATTTAGGAGTAGCCACTGGGCTTGCTGGCTTTTTCCTTGACTGAGGAAGCTGGCGGGGCTCTCTTCCAGCAGCCCCCGCGCCCCGCCCCCCGCCCCGAGACTCTGTGCCAGCAGGTGTCCTTGGAGGCAGGGGCTGAAGGGGGCAGCAGCCTCACGCTCTGGCCGGGGGCGGGGGGGGAGTGTGTGTGAAGGAGCCGGGGGTACGCGTGCATCTCTGCTGCAGTGAGTGTGAGCACAGCACATGTGTGTGAGAGGAGCCTCCCTACCGCACAGGGCTGGCTTTGGTCTCCTCTGAGTCTCCAGGACTTGCGGGGAGGGCAAGGGGGGTTCCCGGGGCAAAGCTCAGCTTCCCTCAAGCGGCCTGCAGACCCGGGAGGACTCAGCTGCGGGGCGGGGGGGCGGTTTTAAGCAGGTGGGATGGCTTCCTCCCCCCTTCCAGGAATCCATTCCGAAGGCAAGACGTGCTGGGAAGGAGCCCCCCCCCACTCCCCCTTTCCTCCCATTGAGGACCACAAGCACAACCCTCTTCCCCCGCCCCCCTTTCCAAATGACAGACAGTTACTTAGCAACAGGGGAGGGAGGGTGCAAGGACAGGAGCCAGAGAGAAAGTCCACTCCCGGGGAACTTCAGCCCCCCCTTCAGCCCCCCAAACGAGGGAGCTGCCACCGCCCGCCCCTAGCATGATGGATAGCTTTCTGCCTGCCTCCCCTCGCCGAGGCGGGTCCATTGAACGGAGGCGAAGCCGCGCCTGGGATCAGTACGCGCTCGGCATCCACATGCAGGTGACTGGGCGGTGGGCAGGGGGGTGGGACCCGGCCCCCCCGAACCCGGGAGGAAAAGGACGGCGCCTTTGCCCGCCTCGGTGCCCAGGGAGCGGGAGGGCGCCGGCTGCAATGAGCGAGGGGCTCGGAGGAGGCCCCCGGCACCCACACCATGGTGCCGACCGCTCCCCCCAGCCTCATTTTCTTGTGCTCTCTCCTGCCCAGTGACTACATCATAGAGGAGAAGGCGGCCGTCCTGCAGAAGAGGGAGCATGAAGGCTTTGGCTTTGTCCTGCGAGGGGCCAAAGGTAAGCGGCTCGCCCCGCCCGCCCCCCGCCGGCAGCCGGGGGAGCTGGCCCGCGGGGAGAGGGCAGGCGGCGGGGGCGCGTCTGGCACCTGGACGGCATTTCCCCGGGCGACAGGGCGAGGCGTGCGCGTGTGCGTGTGTCAGCCCCAGCGACCTGATTGTTGGCTTGAATGCATGCGTGCTGGGGTGAGGGTGAGGGTGGGGGGAAGGTGTGTGTCCAGGAGGGATGGGGCGTGTGCCTGAGGCACAGGAGGAGCCCCCCAACCCAGCGGGCACGGGGCTTCTCTCAGGAGCTGCCCAGCTTCTCCGGGTAGAGCAGCCGTCATGGCTTCGGATGCCTCCGCGGCAGGCCTCCTGCGGAACTGAGCGAGGGGCTTCCTTTCTGTAGATGTGCTTCTCCCCCTGTCACAAAGCCCCCACTCCCTCAGCCCCGTGTTGATCCGATCCCCCGCAGAGCTGCTGTGCCCCTCCCCGGGGCCAGGAGTTTGCCTTCGTTTGCGCCCAGAGGAGAAAGGTTTCCGCCTGAAATGGGGACAGGGGAGCAATCGCTGTCTCGGAGGGGTATTGGGGGTGGGGGTTGTGCGAAAGGCTGCAGCAGGTCATGCCTGCTGCTCGGGTGGGCGGGAGAAGAGGCCGGGGGTCCCTCGATCGGTCGGTTAAGAGTTTCCCTCTCCACCACGAGGGCCAAGGCTCAGCCGGAGCAGCCGGGAGACGGAGGGAGGGAGGTCTGAGCATCTCCCCCCCCCCCCCCGCTTCCTTCATTCCTCTGCTCTGAGCCGTCTGCACCAGCCTTCCTTTGTCAGCTGCCGGTGCCCAAACTGACCCGGGCGGGAGCTCAGAGGAGCCCCTGGTGGGCTTTGGCGGAAGAAGGCCCGGCCATTTGCTGACCGTCAGGTGTGCACTCTCCTCGTGCCCCAGGGCGGGGCAGGCAAAGGCCTCCAGCGCCCCGGTCCGGAGGGCCAAGCCTGCGGAGGTCTCCCTGCCCACGTGCGGGGCCCGGGCTCTGCTTTCCCCTCGGGGCGGGGGGCAAAGACCCCTGCAGAGCCAGAGCCAGAACCCGTCTTGGGCCAGCGCGCGCTTGCCCGCTCATTCCCAGGCACAGGCCGTGCCTGCTGGGTTAGGCTCTCGGTGTGACCCTGCGACCGTCTCTGTCCCCAGGAAACAGAAGGAGCCGGATGGCCTGGGGCTCGGCAGAGAGTCGAAGCCTTGGGCGGTGGCCTGGGCTTTGCGGGTGGGCTCCGGAGGGACCCCTGTTCGGGCAGGGAAGGACCTCCGGGAAGGCCCCGAGCAGCCACGCTGCCCTTGTGCTGGCCAGGAGCAAAGCGCAAGCGGGCCAGCTTACGTCGGGTCGCCTGCGTTCAGGCTCCGGGTAGGGCCGCGGAGGTGCTTGGCGGACAAGGAGCTTGGTCCCGCGAGGAGAAGCTGGTCGTGCGCAAGGCGGAAGAGGGGAGGTCCGCTGCAAGGGCCCAGGGGCAGCGGGACACAGCATCATGGATCCCGGTGGTAGGCAGGCCAACCGCAGGCAAACGTAGGAAGTCATCTTAACGATGAAGAACCGCTTGACCCAGAAAACATACTGGAGCTCTTCAGGGGGGTTCCTGCACCAGCGCTGGGGGGACCCGGTGACCTCAATGGCCCTTCCTAAGGGCTGCTCCTCCCTTGCCCCCTCTGTGCCCAAATTGGCCGTGGCAGCATTTTTTTTTATGCCCTGTCCCCCTTGTCTTTATCTTGTCCCCAGCCTATGAGGGAGACAAGCGCAGGTCGCCCTGAGATGAACCAGGGTTGCAATAGCATTTACTCCCCGCTTTATTCTGACGCTATCTAAAAGCAGCCACCCGCTGCCTCGGAGGCTTGTCAGGGGACCTCGGTACCTGGGAAGAGAGAAGGGTCGGCGGCGTGGATGATGTTCCGAGCTCTCTGTGAACTCGGATGGACGGGAGCACGGTCTGGCAGTGGGGGAGGCCCCAGTTCTAGGATCTGTGCCGCTGACCCCGTTGAGCGGAATGGCGGGAGGAGGCAGTCCCTGGATCACAGCGGTGGGAGGAGCCATAGGCCCCCTCCGGGGCCCTCGGCCTCTGCATTCGGCTGGCCTTCGCGGATTCCGAGGTCAGTGCGGAACCCGGCCCCGCCACCTCTCCTGGCGGATGCCTGCGGTCTGGGCGCCAAAACACCCCGGGGGGGGGGAGAAGGGGCATGCAGGGGTCCCCACTCTGCTCTTTCAAAATGAGGTGGTGGAGGAGGAGGGAGAAATGGGGCCGTTGGCCTGAATGCGCCATTTCGCTCATCCAGGCAACGAAGCTGTGGCTTTTTTGGAAAGCTGAATCGTGGGACATGCTATTCGTGGTTCAAAGGAAAGCAGATGCTTCCTTTGGCAGTTTGTGTATTCATGACAGCCCGGGAGGCAGTGCAGAATTGGGCCGATCTGGGCAGGAGGGTCTGGAGTCAAAACGCCCCCGGCTCCAATCCCCGAGTCCCACCTGCACCCACTGCCTGCACGGCGGAAGCTCCACCCCAGAATCCCGGAAGGAGGCCGCTCGGCCTCTGTTCCATAGACACGCACCGAGGCTCTTCCGGTCAGCGCTGAGAACCTGGTCTGGATCCTGGTTTCCCAGGAAGCCCTCGGTGGCCTTCAGCGGAGGGCTCCGGCTGGCACCCTCCCTGCCCTCTCAGCAGTGGGGCAGCCTCCCTTCCTGCACCGTAGCCAGGGGAACAAGGCAGCCGCGTCCGAGGTTTCAGAACCACATAAACCATATGGGGATGCCAGTAGCTGCCCGGACCTCTGCACTGAGGTCACCGGGGCCAGCGTTTTGCCCTGGGAGCAGAGGCAGACCTGCGAATCTTGGCTTTCCCCGGCTTTAATTAAACGGGCTTCAGTGGCTTCCTAATTGCTCCTGGTCTCCAGCCCACTGGCCCCCTTTGCTCCCTGTTTCTGCAGTGTCTCCCTGGCCTTGCACCGCTTCCCCTCCGCTCTGGCTATTCCTCCCCCCGGCTCCTTTATTTAGCTTCATCCACATAAATCAAACATCGATTACCTATTTTTCTGCCGGGGCTCTCTAGGCATCATACAAACCAGAACCATTAAGGACAATGAAATAATAAACCATAATCAGAAATCACACATGTCGGAGGGAAGAAGCCAGCCCAAATGACCCCCCATGATCAAGCCAGCGGTGATGCTCTCCCCACCCGCCCCAGGTGTGTCTTCTAGTTATCCCACAAGGCCTCAGCAGTATAACAAGCTTAATAAATAAAATAATAAACGTGCAGTGTATTCTTGGTCATCCCAAGAATTTTGTTTTCATTCTTTCTTGACCTCATTGCTGAGGTGGAAAGAATCATACCTCTGCATCAGGGAACGCTGCATCCTTGAAACTGGAAAGCGAATTGAGAGATTGTGAACTCCTGCAACTGCCGCTTTGGGTTCCGCCTGGACGGTGCAGAAACAGAAGGAGCCCTGAACTTTAGGACTGTACGCACCACGAAATCCTCAAGGGAACACACAGAGAGTCTCCTTTAATCTACAGAACTTTTATTAATTACAATTGCTTGAGCACTGCACGTGCGTGTGCACACATGCGCACGCGCACTCACTTGCCCAGGTGATGCACAGGGATTGGAGAAGTCAGGAGCGCTCAGGTGATAGTTGCATGCACAAATAGCGCATCTTCCAACTGGACCCCTGCCCGCCTTTCTTTCTCACCTCTTGCCCGCCTCATTCCGTCAAAGTCCTCTCGTCTGCCACCTCAGCTGTCCTTTCATTGACCTGGCAGGTGGCTGAGTGGAATGCGACTTGCTGCATGGCAGTTAACTTTCTTATCTCCGGTTGCTGCTTCAGAGTTGACTTCCTCGTCTCTTCAGCTGGCTTGTTCCTGGACACGTGCGCGTTCTCCTCTAGGCCACGCTTTGGCCACTCTCTCCGTCTACTTCTCCCGTCATTTTCGTTCTTGTAACGCCAACCCTCTGCGCAAGGCAGGGGCCTGATCAAAGCACACCGGACAGGTGGCTCTCTCTGGATCGTTATCTGCCCCGTAGAGCTGTTTTACCCGCAAGAGTATCCAGACAAAATCTGCCTTTCTGTAACTTAAATCCATTTTTCTGTATCAAATCTATTAGTCCTGCATTCCGGAATGGGAGGCAGGTTTTGTCCGATGTTTGGAGAGGGCTACCGTGTCCGCCCCCCAACTTCTCTCCAGGCCGAAAACGCTCGGCCCCTTCCGCCTCTCTTCTGAGGGCTTCGTCCCCAGGCTCTGATCGTCCCCGTTTCCCTTCTCTGCGCCTGTTCCTGTTTCTCTGACTCCTCCTTCAGCGAGAGGGTCCCGAACCGAACAGAGTGGTATCTGAGCAAAGCAGACCGCAGTGGAGCTATGACTGATTATACTTTTGAAATTGTATTAACGTTGACAGAGCCAAAAGTTGCATTTGCCTTCTTTTCAGCCATATCGCACCGCAGTCTGCAATTAACTGCTATTCCACTATTTCCTTCACAAGTATTATTGTCAAGCCGTTGATAAGCACTCTTGGAGAACAGTTTTCAAGCTAGCTACGTATCTGTTTATTTGTCACATTATCCCGCACACCCATCTTACTTATCATCATGCCGTGGAATACTTTGTCAAATGTGTTGCTGAAATCAAGATACGTTATAACTACAGCATCCCAATCATTAATTGCAGCCATCAAAAGTTTTTAAAAAATAGCCATCAAAACATGAAATAAAATCAGTCTGGCAAGCTTTGTTCTTGATAAATCCATGCTGACTTCTGGTAATTAGAACATTTGTTTGTCAAGGTGTTTGTAGTTCAATCTCTTCATGATTAACTCTAGAATCTTCCCAGGTATCAGTGTCAGAGTGACTGGTACATAGTTCAATGAATCTTCATTTTTTCCCCCATTTTGAAGATACGGACAACATTTGTTCTCCTCCAGTCATCTGGCACTTCACCAGTTCTGTGGGATTTCTCAAAAATAATACAAAAGGGTTTGGCCAGACCATCTGCTAGTTCCTTCAGTACCCTGGGATGCAATTCATTTTGTCCTGGAGATTAAAAGTCTTTCAGAGTAAAGAGGCATTTACTGAACATGTTTCTGTCAGTCAAGCTTCTGCCTTCCCTTCATCCTGCTCTTCACAGTTTCCTAGTAGAACAAAAAGTTTTCTGTTGGAGAAGACCAAACCAAAATAGGAGTTCGGTAGCCCTGCAGTTTCTTTATCATCTGCTAGCATTTGGTTTCCTCTTTGGCTGATATTCGGACTCTTTTCCTTTTATTCTGAACACCGCTATTAAGGCCGTTTTGTTTATTCTAAGCTAGCTTGAGATCAGCACTTGAAAGTGGAACGAATGCAGCCCCTCCACCTTCCCCTCCCCTCCCCTCCCCTCCCCTCTGCAGATGTTTCAAGGGGAGCAGATGAGCCTAATGCCATGAGATGTACTCGGTCCCTTCCAACAGCCACCTGACTCACAGGGAATCACAGAAGGAGCCAACAGGCCAATACTCCGTATGTTCTAACCGCCCACGATCGTCACCGCTGTTGTCTAGGACACCGGGGCCTACAGGTCTTCCTCCGGTTACCCCCTTCTCCAGAAGCAGAGCAACCCACCTCCAGTCCCACCCACTACCATTGGGTTTCCTTGCTGGAAGATGGTTTCGTTCTTCATACTGCAGCTGCAATCTTCTGCCATAGTTGCCAGGACCTGAGGCCTCTGCCTGGGGAGTCACAGGCAATTTCATTCCCATGGGACGGTGGCTGCCGGTGGCCACCATTTGACCTTGACGCTCTCTTTTACGTCAGCCTGCTTCCAAAGAGAGGCATATGTGTCGTTATTTATTTCAGCATGATAAATTGGTTAACAGAAGAAAAAGTATACTTACCTACTACCTAAGGTATGAACAATATAACATCGAAATTAATAATCATGCTAAGAAGGGCAGGGCAGGGCAGGGCAGGGCAGGGAAGTGGGGAAAAGGCCTGGAAAGTTAGGTTGTAAAAAGAGCAGCTCCAAAGAGTTTGACCATATTGCTCAAAAGTCCTCTTTCTTGTTCCTGTCAGAAAACTAATTCAGTACAGACTAACGGCGCAGATGTCGAGTTCTCTTCCAGCGTGGTATGATCAGTCTTTTAGCCAGCTTCTGTGCCTGAAACAAACCACAGTTCTTGATGTCTTGATAGTGCCCAAATATTAGGGGTATCACCAGAAAGGACCTGTGCGCCTCTAACACACATTGGTCAGTTCAGACTATATTAACGGTCCCATTGATTTCAGCCCAAAAATGAGGAAGAATCCAAACCTTTTGAATTAATGTAGTTAATTGTCTAACTCCTGAGTTGCATCTTCAACGGCAAGTTGATTGCAACCAACGTTTTCTGAGCCATCCAGGATAGATACACACACACACACACACATGCATCTCCCATCCAAGGAAACTAGTTTCGGGACATTCAAGCTCATTATTCCATCGGTAACTGATAACCACCAACTTCCTGCCCAAAGAAAGCCTCCCTGGCTGAGCCACGGCTGAGGACCTGAGAAGCCGGCCGGCAGCCTCTGGGCCAAACAGCCGGATGATAAATGCTTGAGCCGAATTCACCTCGGAGAAGCACTCAGAGGAGAAGCAGGCTTGTTGTTTTAGTCTGCAAAGATGTTAAAAATGGCTTTCTCAGCACTGAACTGCTCCTAAGCAGTTTACTCCTCAAAAGGGATTTAGCAGCTGCCACATAATGGAAGCTTTGGGGGGGAAATGGATCAAAATTAGACCCAACTGCAACCCAGTTTTCCCACATACCTCCAACAGCTTTGTGGAAAGGTTGTAAGAGGAATCGAGGGGCTTTCCGTGCTGCCATTCCTTCGGAGCAGATTTCTTTTCTGTTTTGAGGTGAGCTGGCCTTGACTCAGCCTTGACTCTTAGCCGGTGTGTGGAAGATGCCCACATCATTTTCTTAGCCACAGCCCGGGGGGGTGGGGGGGGTTGCCCTGCCCTGCCCTGCCCTGCCCTGCCCTGCCCTTTTCCAGGCAGCTGGGTAGGGGTTGCCCCTTTCTGCCCCATCCTTTTAGAGGCAGCCAGACTCGGGCAGGGTCACTTTGCACTGCTCCAAAAGGAACAAGAGCTTGTCAATTACGCAAGTCATATAAAATGAGACATTAATATAGTTAATGTGACGGCACCTGGGGAAATGCATTCACCAGGCCCATTCATGCACGTGGCATCCACTCTCTCCTTTCATCCGCCATGCTTTAAAATGATCCCCTGAGCAGTAAAGATACACTGGAATCTTTTTACAGCATTGTAAGATCTTCTCCTTTTTACGGTCTTCTTTCCTTCGTGGCTCCCATCTGCAGCCATTGGGGGGCGTGGCTCTGTTCTTGCCTTTTCTGAGGTTAGAGGCAGTTCTGCAAGTTTCTTTCATCGTAGGAAGGGGGCAAGGGAAGTGGGCAACCCTGAACCAAGAGTACCCTGATACTTACAAGTGATGTGGCTTCCCTATCTGATCCTGCCTTGACCTCCTGGCCGCCAGCAAACGGGGAATCACAGAGCCTGCCATACCACGAGATCTGCTGGGTCCTGAGTTGGTCAGAACGGATTCTTGCTCTGGTGCTGAGAGCAAATGAATACAGGAGACTCAGGTGCAGAAGATACAGTTCTTGATCTACGGGCCCCGCCTATTAGTAGAAAGAATGAAGCGACTCAGCTGGTGCCCTTGCCAGTTTTTCTGGAAAGGCCTTTTGCTTACTTATTCCCCACCTGCTTCCAGATAAATTTATCCTCTGTGAAAGCTGAACAGGGAGCCAAGTGGAGCGACTGAAGGAGAGGAGCATCTGGGTGGCAGGAATGGAAAAGGAAGTTGAGTGGAGGCCTTTGGAGAGGGAAGACGCAACGAGGAGGCCGTCAGCAGGAGACACGGCCTTGTGGCAGTTGCCTAGACCGGAGCTGCCCGGGGTGTCATCGAGAGTTGGTGGCTTGCAAAAATAGGAGCCTCGAGTGTGGTTCAGCTTCTTAAAAAGCTAATGCCATTCTAGGCTGCTTTAATAGTAGTACTGTGGTTGGTCCTGTGAGGAGTCCGGTCTCCAGTAGCCACATCCAGTTTTCGGCAACCCGTTTCAAATAGGAGAGGGTCAAGCTGGAGAAGGTCCAGAGGGGAGGAGAGTGACAGGATGCTGAGAGCTCCATAAACACGTCCCGTTGAGGGATATCTGAACAAGTTGGGCTTTAGGGGAGGGAGAGGCAGAGGCGAAACGAAAATTTCAGGATCACGATTTTCAAATATCTGAAGAGCTTTTATGAAGAATAGAATCATTTCCTGCTACTTCAGAGGGCAAGGCTGGAACCTGGGCTTGAAGCGTCACGGGAGCTGATTTCAGCCAAGCGCCACGCTCCTACCACTTAGGGCTCATTCATATCGGTGTGGTTGCAAAGTAATGGAAGGTGCAGTTGGCATCTCCTCACACAGGGAGACTTGGCAAATTAGAATTTGGTCCAAAGGTCGGATGATGCCCCTCACCCTCTTTTGTTGTGGGTTCCTTATATCTAACATTTATGACCTTGGGGAAGACTCTGGGACAAGTGACCTCTCCCCAGTCCCACTTCCCTGGAAAAGGGTGCTCGCCATAGCAGGCCAAGCTGCATAGTGGTTCCTATCCCAGGAACATGCTGTTTCTCAAACACGAAGCCATTTCCTTGCAGCACCCTGATGGGTCTCCAGAGGAGTAAGCCAGGCCGCCAGACCTTGCTTCTCCACAAAGACGAGAGCCAGGGGTACCTCAGCACAGGACCGGTCATTCTGCTAATGCAAATAAGGATTGCAGCAAGGGAACCACAACCCTAAATTTTATAATCATGCCTTGCATCTGGTTCTGTGCAGGTTCATCTTAGGTTGGGTGACCAAGCATCACTAAATATTGCTGCAGTGCATCAGAATGGAGGAATACCTGATTTAATGTAAAGATTTAGCTCACCAGCAGTGAGAATGGTCCACAGAGGCCAAGCACCCTTGGGTGGTTCCAGTGGAGGAAACTCTGGTGCGGAATCAGAGGGAAAGGTGCCAGAGGAGGACCCGTAAGCCTTTCATGGACTTTCAGTGAGTGGGGAGGCCGTGCCAAAAACCATGGACTGGGCCACCTTCCCCACTTCCCCTGGCATTTCATTTGGAGATCCTTTAATGCTCATCCCTTGATATCAGCCATTCTTTCATGCATCCTTGTAAAGTCTAGCCCAAAGACATCTCAAATGGGGGGCTGACACCAATCGCTGGTATGTAGCCTTTCAACCACAGTGGGTCTGGGACATCTTCTTTGAACATTTCATTGCTACTCAGCTGCTGTATCAGCAACACTGGTGTCCTTCCCGGGACTCCAGAAAGGCCCTTGGGGTGAGGATGCCAAAGGCCTCGTTCTTATTTGATGTAATGGTCTGTGAGAAAGTCCTTGGGAGACAGGAGGAAGAGCCGCAGACGAGGCAATGGTCAGTTGAGAGGCAGCTGAGTCTGCAGAAGCAATGGGGGAATGGCAAACCTCTCGGAGGGACCCTCCGTAGTATCTTGGACTGTAAAGGTGAGGGGGGAGAGATGTTCTTTCGGACTTGCAAGATTCTGTTACTGTAACCTTACAGTGAGAACCAGTTTGGTGTCGGGATTAAGGCGTCAGGCTAGAAACTGGGAGATTGTGAGTTCTAGTCCCACATTAGGCACAAAGCCAGCTGGGTGACCGTGGGCCAGCCCCTCTCACTCAGCCTTAGGAAGCAGGCAAGGGCAAACCACTTCCGAAATCTTGCCAAGAAAACTGCAGGGACTTGTCCAGGCAGTCGCCAAAAACAACAACAAAAAAAACCTTACAGTAAACGTAACGTCAGTACTCGTGGTTGGTGCTTCTTGTCTGGACTCCTCGAAGGGCTGACATTTGCTGATGGTCTTCTGTGGGTCACTTCCCAGCTCGCATGATGAAAGCATAACTAGCAGGTTGCTTTTTCCATCTTAAGCTCCTATGGGCCTTTTGACTTAACCGTCACCTATAGACTAGATTGCTCCCCCAAGTCCTGCTACACAGCCTCATCGCGGCAGAGGTGGGGTGGGGATCCAGGGAGGGATGAGCGAAGAACGTCAGGACCACATGCCCGGAGCAGGTATTCCCAGCACAGGGTCTCCCGAGGGGGGAAGGTCATCCCGGCTGCCCAGCTAAAGCAAGCAGGCGCCTATACCGGTCAGTGGTGATGGAGGAAGACGCTGGAGGCAGAGGATCGCTTTAGTGACAGCGGCAAAGGCCCCGATTCATACTGTGCGGGAGAGGGCCATGGTAAACCTCTCCTGTATTTTACCAAGAAAACCACATGGATAGAAAATACAAAATGATTCGATGATACAGTGTCAGACGACGGGCCCCTCAGGTCGGATGGCACTCAACGTGCCACTGAGGAAGAGCTGAGGATCTTTTGGGGTACTGATGGTGTTTATGATGTAGCTAGATTAAAGCCGTCTAGTTGCTGATGCTGCCATACAGGAAAAGAAAATCCGAAGCTGCAAAGGCAGAATTATAGTAAGAACATGGAACGTAAGAAGCATGAACACGGGAAAACTCAACACGGTGCAAGATGAAACGAAACGACTACAAATTGGCATCTTGGGCATCAGCGAATTGAGATGGACTGGGATCGGACACTTTCAGCCAGAAGATCACATTGTTTATTACTCACAGTGTGAAAAACCAAGAAGGAACAGCATTGCTTTTATAGTTAGGAAGGGAATAGCAAGAACAGCACTTGGCTACAATGCAATCAGTGACCGAATATCATTAGACTTTGTGGACAACCCTTTACTATGATGATCATTCAAGTATACGCTCCAACCACCGATGCAGAAGAAGAGGAGGGTGATGACTTCTATGATAAAGTTCAGTTTGAAATCGACAGAACATGCAAGCAAGATGTGCTACTGGTGACTGGAACACCAAAGTTGGCAACATGAAAGAGGAGAGTGTAACTGGATTGTATGGCTTAGGAAACCAACTTGCCATTTTCTGCCACTCCAATGATTTCTTCATAACTAACACTTCCAAACAACAAAAACAACACCTCTATACGTGGTCACCACCAAATGGAGTATATAGAGATCAAATTGATTATATCATTGCTAAAAGGAGGTGGAAGGGCTCAATTATAACATCAAAGACATGGTCAGGTGCTGACTGTGGAACAGATCATGAACTGCTCATGTGCAGGTTCCAAATTAAGCTAAAGAAGAAGAAGAAAGCCAGTCAGTTTCCATGATACGACCTTGAACTTATATATACCCACCATTTTCAAGGGGAACATCAGGAATCACTTTGAAGTCCTAAATCTCATTGACAGAGAACCAGAGGAATTATACAAATGAACTTAAAGAAGTTAAGGAAGAACATGAAAAGAGATTGCCAAGAATGAAGAAACAGAAGAAAGCAAACTGGACATCAGAACAAACTCTGGAAATTGTGGAGAAGAGAAGCCAAAGCCAAGAAAGACAAAAAAGTGTAATGGGATGTGGGAAAGACCTCGGGAGCCAAGAGACGCTGCCTAGGGAGCAGTCTGCAGCTGGGTAGTGGGCGGGGCGAGGGGCGCAGCAGGGGCCCTCCCTAGTTTCTCGGGCTGTAAAGGAGATGGCGGGAGATTGGTACTTGCAGACTCGCAAGATTCTAGTGATGTAGCTTTCCCATAAAGTAGAATTAGCTCATCTGGTTCTGATTCCTATCTGGCCTACCTGGTAAGGCAGACAGAAAGGAACTTAAAGAGTTTCAGAGACCTTTTAGAAGAGACAAGAAGCAGTATTACAGCAACTTCTGTAAAGGCATTGAAGATGGAAAGAAACATGCAAAAAAGACATGCAATTTTAGGCTGCATCAACAGAAGTCTAGTTTCCAAATCATGGGAAGTAATCCTTCCACTATAATTTGATTTTGTCCCAGAGAAAAAGGTCAAGACTCTTCTCTTGTTTCAAAGTGGTACCACCTATCTTGGAGCTATATATCTGATTTTTCATACATAAGTGCAGAACCCTATATTTCAAATCACTGTTGGAAAAGGCCCTGTGTTCAAGTTTATCAAGACCCTTTTGAACTTTGGGCCTGCATTCTGAGGTGTTACCAGTCTCCCTTCCAACTTCTATCTGTACATTTGCTGAGCATCCCTTCTATCCCCTCATCAGAGTTATTTCTAAAAACGTTGAAGAGGTCTGGGACCAGGACAGAGCCCTGAGGGTCCCCACCACCTACCTCTCTCCATGAAGATCCGCTAAGGACCACATGTTGCATACAGTTGTTCAACCAACTGCAAATCCATCTTGCGGTGGGACCATCCATCCCACATTGTTCCAGTTTATCAAGAAGGAGGCTAGATTTGTCTGGCATGAGCTATTTTTAACAAACCTGTGTTGGCTGGATGACCTGGATTCTTTCTAAGTGCTTGCAAACCCACTTGATTATCATTTGTAAGATTTTTCAGGTATTCGCGTCAAGCTGACCTGTCTATAGTTTCCTGGATTCGAGTTTTTTTCCCTTTTTTAAAGACTGGAACCATGTGAGCTCTAAGTTAAGTCTTCTTGCGCTTCCCCTGCACTCTCAGAGTTCTCAAGAATTACAGTTAGTGGTTGTGAGATTGTGTGCGCCAGCTCCTTTCACCTCCTGGGGTGCAATCCATCTGGCCCCCATGGCTTGAATTCATTCCAAGGAGCTGGGGGTTCTCTCGCCACTTCCTTGCCTGTGTGACCTGCGTTTCTCTTCTGCCGCATATAGTGCACCTTCTGACAGGCTGGACCACTTTCTCCTTTTGCAAAAAGACCGATGCAGAAGAGGAACTAAACAGTTCAGCCTTCTCCCTGTGGCCTGTCACCATCTTGCCATCTTCTGCAGCCAGCCGACTGACTGCTTTCTTGACGTTCCTCTTGTTCCGCACACACCCAAAGAACCCCTTTTAGCATTCATGGCGAGACTTACCTCATTCCGAGCCTTAGTTTTGCTAACCCCGTCTGGCATATTCCCTGATATTCTGCTTTCATTATGTGCCCCTCTTTCCGTTTTTTAAACTTTTGTTTCTTAGTTTAGTGGAAAACTCGTGGTGCAGTTCCACCATCTCATCCGTTGACGCCTACTTTTCTTTCTCTTTGGTTGGTTTGTGTTTGGGCCCTAATTGGCTCATTTTTCAGAACTCCCCCCTAACTCTCCTGAACTGTTTTTCCCTTCAGGATTTCCATCTGTGGGATCCTTCTTCCTGGCGACCTGAAGGATCAGAGGCCCCAACTTCATTACTTACCAATGAGTGGAAGCACATATAAGCTTCCAAGATTCCCCTTTGCCTTGCAATAAGTCTAGTAAGGCTCCATGGGAGCCAAGCTTTCTTGGTGGATGGGGGCTTGACAAGGGCCTTTTTCAGTAGACATTTTGGTTTAGTTATTCCCTGATACAGGAGGTTCTGGTATTTGTTGCCTGGAGCAGTTTAACTAAAAGATTCTGGATTTTACTGTGCAAAAGCATATCTTTTTTGTGTGTGGGGGGGAGTTCTAAGTCTCATCCGTTAACCAGCAAACCATTCATGATACGGGAAGCTCTGACAGATGAGTTAGGGGCCCATCAAGGAAAGCCTTGTGGGTGAGACAGTGAATGGGTGCTGCATCAAGGTGATCCAGCTGCCCTCAGCGGGGACGTGGGCAATCTGGAATACGTCTTTCTGCTCCAGCTTCCCATACTTCTGCCCTGACCAGCTACCAAAAGGTGTCATCCTGCTTTGAAGGATATGCAGCACATGACAAGCAGGGTCATGGCTTGGGGCCTCTGGCTTGGCTGTCCTCCCACATTAGCAGGAGAAGTGGGGCTGAAGCAGAAATGGGACAGGTCTGACCATAGGCCTCTAAACTCCTTCCCGTGCCCGTCCTCCTACAGCCCGGCCTGTTATAACCCAAGTTGAATAAAACTTCAGAAAAAGACAGAAGTCGTGAAGGAAGCTGAGTCACCCAGATTCCTCTCCTTAATCTGCCCTTTCCTCTCTTTATATAAGCCTCAAATGCCAATTCCAGGTCCTCCGTGTGTGCCCCGTTCAGAGGCAAATGGTGTCTGTCGTGACATCTGCGGGGCTGGTTCCCCATCTCAGAATCTCCCTGGGAGGGGGGCAGGGCGGTTGCTCACTAGGACCCTGACTTCCTTGGAATCTTAGGGTTACAGCAAGTGAGAATGGTCCACAGAGGCCTGTGGTGATCTGGGCAGCAGGTCCAAGGCAACTGTGGCCCAGCAGTGAGGCAGAAGGGCTGGAACCACCAGCCAAAAGCCTTCTGCTCCACTTCAGCCATGCAAAGAGGCGCTCCCTCATTCTGATCTGGAATTTCTTTTCTTCTTTCTTTCAGCGGAAACTCCCATTGAGGAGTTCACCCCAACGCCAGCTTTCCCGGCACTCCAGTACCTGGAATCGGTGGATGTGGAGGGTGTGGCTTGGCGAGCAGGACTGCGCACAGGAGACTTCCTGATTGAGGTGAGTCCATGGCAGGACCAGGATGAGGCTCTGCTTTCTTCTCCACACTAGATCTGCTCGGCACTGGAGAGGGAGGGGGAGGCTGAAATTCATCTTGTGCAGGGAGCAGAAACCCTCACAACATCGCCTCTCCACACAGCTGTGCACTCAAACTGATACAACACTGCTATGGGGAGACATTTTCCACAGCTGGGAAATGGGCATTAAAGGTTCTATTTTGCAGTTTTAGGTATCAGGTGAGGGGAAAAAATCTGATTACAAGGAAGGCAAATTGAGTCTCATCTATTCAGGCTCTTGTCCAGAGCCACAAACTCTTAGTTGGTTTCTTCTGTTAAAAAAAGGCTGTTGTTTATTGCATCTTCTAAAGGTTGGCCTTTGACAGGTTGTTGTGTGCCCCTAAGCATGCCTGACTATGAACACAGGCAGGGCAGGGGCATCTGTCATGGCAGAAAAGTTCTCAGCTCCTCCTCCATCCTTCCACTGCAGTTGTCATTAGTGGCATCCAAGCCATTTGCTTCCTCTGGGTTAGGGTTATAGTGATATTCAGCCTTTATAGAGCAAATAGCAATGTATTCAAGGCTGAGTAGATAGCAGCAGACAAGGAAAGGAATGTAAATCAAAACAGATTCTCTGGGAAAGAAAGCTTGCCTGGGCAGTTTCGCTTTCAGTAGGGGCATGCAGAAGAAAAGTCAAATCCAGTCCAGAGTTCAGAGAGCAAAGGCAGGTTTGTCGGCCAGTCCAAAGGTCAGGGTTTCAGGAATCACAAGCAGAATCACAGGAACAACATGCCTGAGCAGGAGATCAGACAGTTGTTTCCATCAGAGAAGCATGGATCTTTAATTTAACTCTCTTAGTTACTCACCTGCTTGGCAAGGAGCCTCACTGAATGTCTTTGCTCTGCTCTCCACTCTGCTCATCAAGTCTGAGGGCTTGAAGGCCGTGCCTCATCATCTGGCTGCTCCAGCTGTTGTGATGGTGCCTGTGTTGGATCAGCCTCAGGTGATTGCTGGCTTGGTATCTCCTGAGGCTGACATTCCAGTGGTTCAGCTGGAGCAGCCTCTTCGGAGTCAGAGTCTGTCCTGGGCCATGGCAGGTTTTAAAACTGGAGGAAGAAACATCAATAACCTGTGTTATGTTGATGATACTACCCTGATAGCTGAAAATGCAAAGGATCTGCAGGCTCTAGTAATAAAAGTCAAGGAAAGAAATGGGATTAAAATTAAATATAAAAAAGACCAACTAATGATAACAAGTAGAACAACCAGAACTTAGAATTGACAATGAAGATATCGAAGTGGTGGACAGCTTCTGCCTTTCAGGGTCAACCACCAACAGTAAAGAAAAAGCAGTCAAGAAATATGCTGCAGACTAGCACTCGGTAGAGCAGCCACGAAGGCCTTGGAAAAGATATTCAGATGCCGTGACATGTCTATACCTACAAAGGTCAGAATCGTGCAAGCCATGGGATTCCCTGTGATGCTCTATGGAAACAAAGTTGGACTTTGAAGAAGCAGGATAGGAAGAGCATTGATGCTTTTGAACTTTGGTGTTGGAGAAGACTCCTGAGAATACCGTGGGCAGCCGAGAAAGCAAACCAGTGGATCATGAAACAAATCAACCCAGACTCGAGGCACAAATGACCAGGCTCAGATTATCCTACTTCGGACACATTATGCAAAGATCCAGCTCTCTGGAAAAGGCTCTAATGCTAGGAAAGGTGGAAGGAAAGAGAAGACTATGCCCAGCAGCAAGGTTGATAGACAGTAGCAATGGGGGCACTGTTGGAAGAGCTGAAGAACCAGGTTAGGGACAGGTCATCCTGGAGAAGATCTATTTATGTGGTCACTAAGAGTCAACAAGGACTTGATGGCACATAATCAGTTAAAAGGTTTTCAGACAGGATTGATTTGAAGGATTCCTACGATCTCTAAGATCACTTCCAACTGAAGCAGTCTATGAATCCATGATTGTAACTACAGTGGAACCTCAGTTTACGAACTTAATTTGTTCCATGACTCTGGTCGCACCCCGAATTGGTCGCAACCTGAAGCAAATTTTCCCATAAGGTTCAATGTAATTACCGTTAATCCGTTCTGGCGTGGAGGACAGGGAGACAGCTATTGCTTGGAGGGAGAGTCCCCCTCCCTACGACCACGTGTCGGGCGGAAAATGGCCATGGACCACGTGTCAGGAGCGGAAAAATGGCCACGGACCATGTGTCAGGGGCGGAAAATGGCCGCGGACCACGTGTCAGGGGCGGAAAATGGCCGCGGACCACGTGTCGGGCGGAAAATGGCTGCAGACCACGTGTCAGGGGCGGAAAATGGCTGCAGACCACGTGTCAGGGGCGGGAAAATGGCCGCGGACCACGTGTCGGGCGGAAAAATGGCCGCGGACCATGTCACGGGAGGGAAAATGGCCACATATCCTGTTCGTACCCCGAGGCGGAGTTCGCAAACCGAGGTAAATTTTTGCGGCTGGAGCTGGTCGTAACCCGAAAAGTTCGTTAACAGAGGCGTTCGTAACCCGAGGTACCACTAGTATTCCCAATGGCTGAGTCTTCTGTTAATACTCTGGTCTTGGAGGTATTTTGGGTATTTCGGGAAGCTGATGGCTGCCCCAATCTTGTGCAAGATACACAAACACACACTGTCTCATCAGAGCTGTAACTGGAAGCATTAGCAGGGATCCTCCTTATTCTTCTTGTCTGCACCTCAGGATGGGAGATCAGGGAGAATCAACCAAGTGGCAGTGGGGTACAGGCAGTGCCCCAGGAGGCATCTCTGGTTGGTGTGAAATCATGGAGGAGAGGAAAAGTAGGGTTTCCCAGCAGCTGCAGTGTATAGGACTACATTTGCAGGATGTCCTATCTGGTGCTTCCCCTTCTTCTCTAGAGATGGTTATGCAGTCCTTGCTGCCTGGTCGTAGCGCGTTCTGGACACAGGGCGTGCGGAACTAAGCCAGCCTTCCCAGATATGTGACTCCCCAGCCAGGGCTGGAGGAGACAAGTCTGGAGAAGGCTGACCTAGACATTCTGAAAGGGCGAGTTGATCTTTTGGGTGGGGGCCCTGGAGAAACAGCACCCGCTTCTCCTGGAGTGCTGGATCGCCAACCATAGCCTTTGCAAGCCAGCATCCTGGTGGAAGAGTGGAAAGCTGGCGAGGACAGTTCAGTTTCCACCATCCCCAGCAGATGTTGGGGAAACCTAGGTTAGCTAGATTAAACCTCTTCCAAATCAGACCCTCGGATAAAATTGCTTTTTTTGGAAGCTGCTGTTGCTGCCTTGGTTTTTTTTTTTTCCAATGTGCAAAACCAGTTATTTTTGCAACAGCGCTGAGGGGAAATGACATTCAGCACATTTAACTAACCATTTCTATTTTGAACAAATGTTTCATTTTCTTGACTTGAGAAAAATTAAACTGAGGCATGTCATTAGGAGAAGCTGGCACTGAAGCAAGCAGCTGTGGTTTCCAGCTGCTGCTGCGTGGCAGGCCCTGCTCTCTGCCACTGTCTAGGCCCTTGGCTTTGAGAGGCCACCCGCCCCCGTCAGCCTGGTCAGTGCTGGGCGACCGCGGGGTGAAGTCAGCCTGGTCATCATCAGCTCCTCTTTGGGAGCAGTGCAAGGCTGCCAGCTGTTTTCTTCTTCTGGAAGAAGGTGCATTCAGAGCCGAGGTTCACAGGTCATGCTCCCAAGAGTGCCCAGAAGTCGCACGGCATTGAAACAAGCAAAGCAGAAGCCCCCAAGTTGCTAAGTGCCAGGAGATCAACCGCCCAGAGTCGCTGGGAGTCAGGCAGCATATAAATTTAATAAATTACCATCCTCCTCCTCCTCCTCAACAGTTGTTGTTGTTTAGTCGTTAAGTCGTGTCCGACTCTTCGTGACCCCATGAACCATATTGCGCCAGGCCTTCCTGTCCTTCACCGCCTCCCTGAGTTTGCTCAGTTTCATGCTCATTGCTTCAGTGATGCCATCTAACCATCTCATCCTCTGCCGTCCTCTTCTCCTTTTGCCTTCCATCTTTCCCAGCATCAGGGTCTTTTCCAAAGAGTCCTCTCTTCGCATTAGGTGACCAAGTATCTGAGCTTGAGCTTCATTATCAGTCCTTCCAATGAGCAATCAGGGTTGATTTCCTTTAAGATTGACTGGTTTGACCTCCTAGCAGTCCAGGGGACTCTCAAGAGTCTTCTCCAGCACCACAGTTCAAAGGCATCAATTCTTCGGCGCTCAGCCTTCTTTATGGTCCAGCTCTCACAGCCATACATTACTACCAGAAAAACCATAGCTTTGGCTATGCGGATCTTTGTCGGCAAGGTGACGTCTCTGCTTTTTAATATGCTATCTAGGCTTGCCATGGCTTTCCTCCCAAGGAGCAAGCGTCTTTTAATTTCATGGCTGCAGTCTCCATCTGCGGTGATCTTGGAGCCCAAATAATTGAATTCTGTTACTGCTTCCATTTCTACCCCTTCTATTTGCCAGGAATTGATGGGTCCAGATGCCACGATCTTAGTTTTTTTAATGTTGAGTTTCAAGCCAGCTTTCGCACTCTCCTCTTTCACCCTCATCAAGAGGCTCTTTAGTTCTTCTTCACTTTCTGCCATTAGGGTGGTATCGTCTGCATATCTGAGGTTGTTGATGATTCTCCCTGCAATCTTAATTCCGGCTTGTGATTCTTCCAGCCTGGCAGCCTGGCATTCTTCCAGCCTGGCATTTCTCATGACCTCAACAGTTGGGGGCCCATCAAATGAAAGGATGCCAGCCTATCTTCCTGCTATACACCCAATTCTTCAGGTTAGCACCTTCCCAGCGTACCTCAAACTGGAGTCTAGCTTTCCATTACTTGTGGTCTCCCACTTCCAGGTTAGACGTCAGTTGCAAGAATGCCCAGCATGGTCTCTTGGCCAAGACAGCCAGAACTCTCCTTCACCCTCTGCCATCTGCCTGCCCTCCACCTCGCACAGGACCTTGGGAGCTCTTCTTGTCACCCCTTTGCACCCCTTTGTAGAGCTGACCAGCTGATAGGTCCAGGCTAATGTGGCGGGGAGGGAGGGATGCAGAAGCCTCAAAGGAGTCTTTGGGCTGGCAAAAACTGCCCTTCTGCCCTCGGAAAAATGGTGATGGCAAAATTGGTGAAGCTGGCAAAGTTTATCTCAAAAGAAAGCACCCTTCCCCCCTCCTTTTTTGCTTGGGTTCGGGTGCAAGTTGGGGAATCCTTCCAGTTTACCTGCAACTTAACTCTCCCACGTGATGAGCAGGAGACCAGTAGCGCTCCAGCCTTCAGCTCTGTTTAGAAGTACCTCTTTTAAGAGCACCGGACCGGAATCCACAGAGCCAGCATTTTCCTTAGATTTCTCAGAGGAGATTCAGGGAGTTCTGAAAATCTCCTTCTGAAGGCCCTCTTTCCACCAGAGCCTGCGCTGTGGATGCCAAAATCTGGACTTGTCTCACCTGTAAGGCCTCCCTTCAGCCAAAGCTGCAGTTCACAGGCAAGGACCACTGATCTTTTCAAAGTGGCACCAGAGATGTGGCAGATTAAGGACCAAACATGAGCTGGTTAAGAAATAAGCTGTTTTGCAAGAAGAAAAAAGAAACAGGGAAACCGATTTCGCTTTTTAAAATTATGCTGGGAGCTTTCCGCATTCCACCAAGCTCCATAGGCCAGCAGATTGCAGCCAATAAAGGCCACTCTCTTCGCAGAACTCCAGGGCCAATGTCCTCTCAGGGCTGTGGACAGTTTCAGCTTCATTGCTGCCTTCTTATGGTGGCTGTCAGGGCGTCATAAGCCCCAGCACCGTCTCTCTGCTGGGGGAAAGACCCGGGTCTGTCCAGCTGAAGCGCCGAAGCCGCTGTTCCAGGCCGTAGGTAGCCAACTGCACATCCGCAGCACCTCTGTTACGGACTATGTTTATGACTCCCAGCCCCCAGGCTCCTGTTGAGCAGTGCCCCCAAGGGCTCCGTAGGGCAAGGGGGACACACCATTGGGACAGCATCTCTCCCAGGAGCCAGAGATCCTGTCACTACGTCCTCAGCTTTGTGGGACCCCCACAGGTATTGCCAACATGTTACGGTGGCACCTCCGTCTCAAGTAAATCATTTGAGCTTCCTTCCACAAGAGAAATGCAAGATGGAGACGAGGCCTGCTGAGCGTCGCAGGCAGATGGTACCGAGCCGCTGGAGGGTAAAATAAGTCCAAACAAAAAATGACAACTTAATGAAAGCTGCCCCTGTAGTTACCCCGCGGCCGCTGAGCAAAGCCCGTGTGCGCGGGTCTTCTCCCAGATGCAGGGAAGGAGATTGGCCAGCCGAGGAAAGGCCGGCCGGCCCTGGGTCCATGTTGCAGGGAGCCCTGCGCGTGACAGCTGGGCTCCGTGGCGGACAGGGCGCAGCTCCCTGCCAGGGCAGGTCCAAAACCCGGAAGGGGCATGGTGGAGGGATCGCTGGGCAGAGCACTTGCAGCAGGCCAGCACTCCGAGGAGTTCCCGATTCAGGGGGCCGATTCTGCCCTGGGAATCTGTCTCTGTGCCCACTGCTCCCCACCTGCTCCCCTGATCTGGCAGACAGGCTCAGCTGCCCAAGCATCGGCTGCTCCTGGAGCAACCGGGGGAGCCGCGTCCTGAGCCCTCTTCCTTGTTGCCCAGGTTCTCTGTCCCCCCTTCCCCCTGGCCCAGGTCCGTCCAAAAAGGGAGGGAGGCTTGGTCCACAGGGGCCTCGGCTTGCTTGCTGGAGGCATCACCCGCTCTCTGCTCTTCAGGAGCCACTGACTGGTTTTAGCCTCTGTGTGTAGCCACCAGCCATCATCTGGGTGAGCGGGACTGTGCTGTCCTCTTCCACCTGAGGGAAAATCTTGATTCTAGGATTAGATCCTGTTCTGAAATGGCATTTTGGGTCAGGTTGCCATGCTGATCCTTGTCCTTCTCCACATGCATCTTGTTTCTTCAGTAAATCATTGATCACTTCCTCCTCCTCCTCCTCCCCCTCCTCCTCCTCATTTCCCCTCTGCATCGAATCATTGACTAATATTCTTTGAAAACACAGTTCTCTTTATGAATGTGGAGTCTGTGAGTCAGAGACTGATTACTGGCCTCTAATTTGGAGGCCTTTACCCACAAAGGCACTTGAAGTCTCTCCACTGAAGCACTTTCTCCCCCAACAATGACAAATTCAGGTGAAGCCTTCAAAAGGAGTCTCACGGGAATGACATACTAGAAGCCCACGAGGAAACATCAGGGAGGACCATATTTATGGTGGCATGAGGTTTCATGAGCTACAGTTTGCTTCCTAAGGTCAGTGGAGGAGAGCTGAGAGAGAAGTATTACAGTACCTGTGCCCCCATGGCTGGAACTGGGGAGATAAGCTGGTAGGAAGAATTACAGGATCCTTGCATGGGTGGCCGATTAGCACAGGAAGTATGGTAAAGCCCTGTGAATTCTCAGTGTGAATTCTGAGAATTAAACCTAATAAATTCCAACTTTGTGATGAAATTAGTCTTTGTAGTAACTCTTCTGTTCAGCAACAAGGTCCGTGGCATAATGTCCTGGATGCTGAAGTGTTCCCCCACTGGATTTGGCTGTTGCCATGTCTAATGTCAGATTTGTTTCCATTTCTCCTACACAAGGACTGGCCAGGTGGACTTCTCTTGGTTAAGGATGCAACCTTCCCCCCCAGAGATGCAGAATCCTCAGCTGTTGTGGGGGTCTGTCCTGTAATGGTGTTGCCAGAGGAAAGTGGGTCAGAGTTGACATCTGATTTTGCCATAGCTTTGGGTGTGTTTTTGGCATTGCTGTGATATAGCTTATCACTGACACTTTCTCTTCTGAGGCAGACCGTCCAGATCTTTTCCTAATCGCCGGTAAGGCCTGGCCAGAATTGTCTTGCTGCCTAAGGTGGAACAGGAAATAGTACCTCTCTGCAGTCCACGGACCTGAGCTGAGACAATCAATCCCACTGTGAGCGAGATAGAAGGATACGCAGACATGTCATCTTCTGCCTTCTGAGACACTTCAGATCAGCAGGTTGAGGCAATTGTCTCATCCTGTCGCGTGCTCTCTCCAGCCCTGGAGGTTGAAATTTTCCACAACTTACTTGTAGTTTGACAAACGACTTTGTAGGAGTGACTTTAAAGTAAGAAAGGTCATTCCATATATGTTTTTCTGCATAAGATTTATTATGTCCCTGGGGCCTGTAGGATGAGAGCCTGAATTTTGCCTGGTCCATTTCAGGTTTCTTGGATTCCAACTTAGGTCAGTGATACCCAAAGTCATGAAAATTTTACTCCAACAAATCTGGAGAACAGCAGCTGGGATAGGACCCTGTGGCGGATGTCTTGGAGGGAAAGGGGATTTAAGAGATACTACTTGAGCCTTGAACTTGGGGTGCGCCTTCAGGGCTCCTTTATGATCCTTTTTAAAGGGGGGCTTTGTCTTTGCTGTGAAGAGACTGAGATGTGGGATGAAAGCTTCCCTCAGCAATGCAGAACTCCAGTCAGGCATTTTGGAAAATTGCTCCCAGTTTCCCCCAGAGGCCCATATTCTAGAGTTTGTCCTCATTACGCAAGAAGTCAGCCCTTGAATAGAAGGAACACTGTTATGGTCATCCTGTACAGAGGGTAAGGCATGTCCCGGTGGGGTGGGCATGGAGGGAAGTATTTCATGCAACTAATTGAACAGCAGAAATGTACCAGACAGAGGAACCCATCGGGGATCCCTTGCTGAGGTTGGGATCTACTAAATTTTCCTAATTGGATTAAACATCCCACCGGATGGGCATGTTCCAGTGTCATCTGGTGGGACCTAGGAGATGTGCTTTCTCTGTCGCAGCACCTACCCTATAGAACAGCCTCCCCCCAAGATCTGGAGGGCCCCAATTCTCTTGGCCTTTGGGACAAGACCGGGCTCTTCCCCCAGGCGCTGAGCTGGGGTTTTTGTCGATCCCAATAGAGGTCCAGTTGTGTTGGGCATTTGCTATGTGCTACATTAATTTTCTATGTTGTTGTTTTTAATTTTTTTTTGTATTTCTGTTTTGAAGGGGGGTTATGTGTTTTGTGGATTGTTGTTAGATGCTCAGGGTTATATACTGAAGATGAGTAGCCATATAAAATTTCTAAATAAACAAACATCTGCCCTCATGGTAGAAAGCAGGCGCAACTATCGAGGGCAGACAATATCCATCAGGCCACAGATAGGATCGTGGCGGGTTCTTCTGAGCAATGAACTAAGGAATTATTGGCTCACTAGTGAGGTGGTCAGAATGCTTCATTGGTGGAACTTCTGAACCATCTAGAGAATATTCCTCCCCTAACCTTCCATTACTCTGGTCTACTTTCTTCCCACAAAATATCTCCTGAAGAGCGAAGGACAGAATTGCTGTCCATCTTATTAACAACAACACTGAAGCTGTTGACCTAGAAGTGTAGGAAGGGATCTTCTGGTTCCCTTCCATGCCTTCTAGTAGTTCTCCAAGGCTTTCATCATTTGCCTGCCAAGAGGAGGTTCCACCACGGTGCACACTTGAAGCTGCAGCTGGGGCTGGATGTCAGAGAAGAGGGTGAGAAGGATGCAGTCTTTGTAAATCCTGATACGGAATTGACCTCCTCCTTAGCTCCTAAGCTAGTGTGTGGTTTAAAGTGTGCATTTTGTATGGTTACAATTTTGAAATTCCATTCTGGTCTCTCAGTCCCATCTCAGAAACATAAAGGTTTAGAAATGCATGTTGTAAAATAATTTTACAAATTATACTATCTGTAAAACATGAGGTTGCGGGGAGTAAAGTGGTGGGGACACTGGGGGTTGCATGATGGAAAAATTCAATAAATGTTTGTAAGACAATTAGTTTTGAGCATGAATAAACAAATTGATGCAGATTAAGTTGATGGAAAAGGACTACAGCGAGCATCACAATAATGCCCAGTTGATTATGATTACGTGCTATCAAGCCAACTCTTTGTGACCACACAGATTTTCTCCAGGAGATACCCAATTACAAGAGTCCCTATTTTTCCTGGAGTTTGGCTTCAGAACTGTAGGTGCTGACCTTGGAGCCTGCACTATGGTTTCTGTGGGTTCTGCCTCTCTCCATGGCAGAAAACGGGGCTGCTAGTTTGCAGCAGCCAGGAGGGTGCAGGTGGCACGCTCTGCCCCGCTATCCGTCCCAACCAAGCCATCCGTCCACCCTGTTGCTGAAAATAAATCATGAGACTGAACTGTCAACATCTTTCTTTTTCTTTCCCTTTTGCCTTTTTTCCTTTTTTTGCACATCATAAAAACTTAAATAACTGTATATAAATAAGTCATTAATTCAACTAAGAGAAAACAAAAGTTGAGATGTTTTCAGTTGCTTGAAATGATAAGATGGCCTCAAACATTTTGGAAATGCTTGAATTCTTTTTTCCAGTTATTGAACTGAGATGGTGCAACATTGAATCACTTCCTGTTATTTCTTGTAATGTTTGCGAAAGGTTATTTGGGCTATTTTGGTATTAAATATTCTTTGCTAAAGTTTTTCAATGACTGAAAACAAACCAGAACAGTGTACCTGCCTGTGGGGGGCAGCCAGCTGTTGTGGCCAGCTGTTGCCTGCAGGGAGTGGAGGGAGTCATGGGATCACGCGGGGGGGAGCTTTCCCTCTGCTCATGACGGAGCCACCCTAATAGTGCCATTCCTCTGCTCATCGCTCCTCTCCTTGCTGCACAGGTGAACGGCGTGAACGTGGTGAAGGTGGGGCACAAGCAGGTGGTCTCACTCATCCGCCAGGGGGGGAACCATCTGGTGATGAAAGTGGTCTCTGTCAGTCGCAAGCCAGAGTCTGAAGACGTGGTTCGGAAGAAAGGTGAGTGCAGAGCAGACCCCGCCTCTTTAGTTCAAGTCTCCGTCAAGGGTCTCCGCTGCTCTCATGTGCTTGGAAGAGTGGGGCTCGGCCTCCCTCGCTGTGGCCGCCTCTTCATAGCCTGGCTGTCATTCCCCTCTCTCTGGGACAGGCACGTTTGCCACTGCCCATTGCTTCCCATGCCCCCTACCCCCTCCCCAGCTTCCATTCTCTTTTCTTCTCCAGTCTGGCACTCACTACTCCAGGCCCTCCGTGCATGAAGCAGTGCCCTTGTGGAATATTGGGCACTAAGAACTGATCCTTGCCACATGGTGTAGCCCAAAGGTAGATAACTGCTAGTGCACATTTGCTGCGGAGAGATGCTGTGGGGTAGAGCTCCATCAAGAGAGCAGGGTCCTGCAACCATGGCCGAGAGAGCCAAGAGGTGAGAAATGCTGCCTTGGCCCGCCTACCCAGGTTTATCTCCACTGGTGGAGAGGCAACACAAGCCCTCTGGGTCAAGAATGAATTGCCCCATAGCAAAACTAAACACTTGGTGCTCAAGACCAAGAGAGGTTCCACCTTGAACGGTAGACCACCCTGCAGGCATCTCTTGAGAGTTTCTGTGCCGGATTCCATCCTGGATGCCCCATTCTGATAGTGCCATAATACCAGGGCCCAAGACTGGAAGGGCTGGATTTTGAGGGTGGACTCCCTTGCTTGATGCAAGACATGCCAGCCACGACCCAAGAATGCACCTGGTATCAATACAACAACTTGCCTAGCTATGGAAAGTTCCACGTTCCTTGGCTATCAAGTGAATGGGTACCATGGAGCCAGTCCTTGGTGGCAGTGGCTGGAACTCCAAGCGGGCCCTTCGTTCCATTCAGTTCATGTGCTGCTTCATGCCCCACTCTTCCCTTAGCTTTCCCCTAAGGGGAACTGCGGTTGAGGGGGCTCTCTCAGCACCAGCAAGTGTTCATCATTCAGATGGAATTTAAACCCAGGGAAATTCCTGGTCCATCAGGTGTGGTTCTCAAGTGCCTTTGATCCCTAGGGAAAGCTTCTCATCTAAACTGTCTCCTCTGCTTTTCCAACAAATGAAAGCCTCCTTTTCTTCTGCCAGTTGTGTAAGATTACAGTCTCCATGTATCTGGAGGGAATGAATCCTTCCTGGCTTAGAGGACCCCCAGAGACCCTGCCTTTGGAGGAGCAGACGCTTCTTTGGAGGCATCTGGTGAACATTCCAGCCATCCAGCTCATTTGGCCTTTTTCCCTGTGGAGCAGACACGGTGTCCAGAAAGCACCAGGAGCTAAAATGCTCTCCTCACATCTTGTGGCTTTCAGATTGGCAGCCCTCTGAGACACGGGTCAGCGAGCGGCCAGGATCTGGAAAGGAAAATAGTTTCCACGGGAGACACTGGAGTCTCTGCAGGCATGAAGGGGGTGTGGGTGTCACTCTTTGCTGAGCGCGAAGTGAAATGATGTGAAGGACTACCAAAGAGGAGGAAGTGATAGCCCAAGCTGTCCCTGTGCCCTAACCTCTGATGAAGGCTAGAAGCCAACTGCTTCCAATTACCGGATGCCACCTACGTGGGGTCATCATTTGGGGGCTTCCTCCATCTCCACAGCCATCCCTTGTCGTCATGAGAAATATTGCAGAGTGCAGAATGAGGCCACTCTGTGACTTCTTTTGTCCATCTTGGAAAAGTGATTGAGAAGAAGGGCCTGGGGGACCTGGGTGGCTGCAAGGGAACCCTGCCTGCTGTCTGAAGAAATAGGTACCAGGAGGGCTAGCAGCAACTTAGACTAGGGGCGAGCAAACGTGCATGCATCAGAGCTCCCTCCCCCCTGGCTGGCTTAACCTTCCCTTCCTCAGCCGTCCAACTGAATCTCCAGTTGAGAAGTGCAGAAGTCAATAGGCTGCCCCTGCTTCTGAGGCCGGGCAAGGCTTCCTCGTTTCATGTCTTCTTTGGGAAATGTTCCGTCTTAATTCTGCAAACCCTTCGGCTCTCACGTCATTCGTGCTGCAAGTCTGGGCTCTTACTGTGGAGGCACATTCTCCCACATCGTGGCAGCCCAGCCCCTCAAGGCCTCCAAGCCCCCCGCTCTCTTCCAGGGCTTGGCCTAAGGCATAAGTGCTGAGGAGGGGGCTTGTGCTTCTACCCCAGTTATTGGGCGGCTGGAAGGAAGAACCTTCCCCCCAAAACCCCTCCCTAGCCCCAGCAGACCTGGCTTTGGGCTGGCAGAGGGGGAGGTGGGCTGGAGTGCCTAAAGCTCGTCTACCCTGCCCTCCAGCCGATGGAGGGACCCACGGCTCGTTCCACATTTCTGCTCTCGAGTGGCTCTGGAGTCTTTCCGCCAGAGAGGCTGAAGGTGCCTTGAACAGACTTGGGGCACCACCTGGTAAGAGCCGAAGAGGAACGGGGAGCGACAGGAGTCCCAGGGAGGGCAGTGCCGTTCAGCATAGCATTTTCACCTGCTATGCACCCCCCCCACACACACCATTGCCGGAAAATCAAAGGCAGAATCAAAGCAGAGAAAAGACTAGGCAGCCCCTTCCTCGGTTTGTTCAGCGGGCCAAATAGAAGCTGCCTTTCTGGAAGCTCCAAGAAGACCAGAACGGTGTAAGAAGAAGCTCAACTGGTGTGTGTTCATGGCCAAGTAGCCGAAAGGCGTTAAACAAAAGAAGTAAGCAATGAACAACTCTGAGGCTTGCATTAATTACAAAGGCAAACTGGGCAGTTGTTACTATGGAATATCGGCATGAGCTTTAAAATCGTAGCAAAATATGCCAACTTCATTTTATTTCCGTACCAATTCCAGGAAGGTCAGGCTGGCATATTCAGCCTCACTCACACCCACGGTGTTTGCAGTCCTGCAAGGTGGGCTATAGGCAGGACTGTCTGCTGGACCAGGAGCCAGGGATCGGATGCGTTTTGGCAGGGAGTTTGCCATGAAGCCTCCGGGCACAGCAGGAAGCCGGAGGGCAATGCCTCACCAGGGGCTTGACCTTGCCCCTTCCCAGCCATTCCGAGTGCCAGGATGAGCCGGCAAGTCTCCTCTTCCACCGGAAGGAATTATTTGGAGGGGGGGTCAGAAGGAGGGGCACCAACTGTGCCGGGAAGCTGCTTGGATGCAGAGAGCACCCTAAACTCTCCCCAGCACCCTCTCCCCCGAGCGAGCACGGAGGGCGGAAGGGTGGGCGCTGCAGCCTCTCGGCCTGGAAGGGCAGCTCAGGGCCCAAGCTCTGGGGCCGCACCCCGAGCCAGCTGAGGGGGCTGGAAGGGGGAGCAGCTCCCTCCCGTGGGACAGAGGGGTGAGGGGGAGGCAGGTCTCATCCCTGTTTCTATCTGGGCGGGTCTGGGTTGTGGGGAAAGGCATGGGGGGCCCCCAGGTCGCTGATGTGGGGCTGAAGCTCTTCAGGGGGTGGGAGGCCGCCCAGTCCCCAAGTGAAGGGAGGGGTTGGGAAGGGGGGCTCCCTGAGCCAGCGGCAGAGGGAGGGGAAGAAGCAGGCAGCGCGATCCGCCGGCTTCCAGAGCCGGAATTGTGGGGGGCGGAGGCGGGGGCTCACATTGCCCCTGCAGCTTGCCCGCCCCAGTGCCCGGGGGCCTGGAGACCAACCCGACCTGGGGTGGCGGCTGCCGGCCGGTCCTTGGGGCAGAAGAGGAGTGGGGCCCCTGCCCGCCTCCCTCGTGGCAGGGCCGGCCCCGAAGCCTCAGGTCCTGCGGCGCCCCTTCTCTCCTGGGCCTGGAGGGAGCCCCTTGACCCTCGCCGTCCAGAGCCCTTCCCTGGGAGAGAGGCGGGCGATCGCCCCCCTCGAGCCCGCCTCCTTCGGCCCGGGCTGCCCTGCTGCCCCCGACGCGCCGGGCTTTCGGCCCTCGGCCCTCCACCTCTCCTCCTTGGCGCTTTGTGTGGGCATCGCCGCCGCGTCCTCCGCTCCATCCGCCCGTCTGGGGTCTCTGATGCAGGCAGCTCTGGCAGAAGCTCCAAGGGCTGGTTCCCATAGCAACGGGGAGCGTTGAAGCCTGCATTGTTACGGCTCGAGCGGGCGAAGTGACGAGCGAGCCTTCGTGCCACTCCTGCAAATCCGTGGCAGATGGAGTCTTGCTCTGGCCCTGCCGCTGGCTGGGGCAGCTAGGGAGGCCCTCTCCTCGGCCCTGCCGGCCGGCGCCTCCCAGCGGAGCACACCCTGGCAGGGCCGCCGGGGAGCCACGTGCCGGGCCGCACAGAGGCCCCGGCGACTCCCGAAAGCCAGCCCGGTGGAGGAACGGGGGCTGAGCATGAGGGGGAGGGCTGGAGAGCAGGCCCAACCACCCCGTGGCCCATGGCACGCCCGGGGGGCAGCAGGCCTGCCGCCTGGCAGAGGCAACCCTGAGCACCAACCTTCTGGCCCAGGCAAGTCATGGCTGGGCGCCTCCTGAGCTGAGGTCCTGGGGACCACCTGCCCTGGGTCAGCGCTCCCGCCCTGCCCCGCCTGGCCGCAGGACGATGAAGAAGTTTGCCTCCACCCGCAGCCTCAACAAGATTCTGCAGCAGTGCGACTCCTCCTCCCGGGAGTACGAGGAGATTCAGGCGGTGGAGAAGAAGTGGCACCTCCACCTGGCCACGCCGCGCAAGCTGCTGGACAGGAAGTGCAAAATGCCCTCTCTCTTCCTTTCAGCTCCGCCGCCACCCAAGAGAGCCCCCAGCACCACACTGACCCTGCGCTCCAAGTCCATGACCGCTGAGCTGGAAGAGCTGGGTAAGTCCTGAGGCGTGATCCCGGGAAGGAAGGGGGTGGCAGCGCCTTACCCAACCCCTCGCCAGCACAGGGTGCCGGCCTAGCTGGCAGCAGAGAGGCTTCTTCGTAGCCACGCCGTCCCGTGTGACCAGCGCCCCATTTTACGCTTGTGGTCTGCTGTTCTGCGGAACTCGCTAGCCCCCACCTTGCACTTCCCTGCTTTTCCAAGGAATTCCCGTCTTCCTTCCCCAAGTTCCGTAGTGAACATCTGCATCTGTCCGGGTTGCTTGTACTCCTGCACAGCTGTGATCCCTGCCTTGCAAGGGCTTTGCCACCACGGTTATTTATCACCAGGCCAAGCCATCTCCTAGGCCGGCCGCCCATCTGCTTGCGTGCATCCTGCCTTTCTTCCACCTCAAGGCAACCTCCCCACGGATTCCTAGGCAGCCCCCCTGGCAGGCCCTGCCAGGCCCATCTTGCTCTGTGCCTGAGAGGCCTTTGTCCTGGCCCGTGGCCTCTGGGCCCACGTGTCCCCAGAGTTTTCCATCTTCCTAGGCGCTCCTTGCACCTCCCCTGTTCCTGAAGGACCCTCCCTGCTTACGCAAGAGAAGGGCAGGACAACAGCAGAAGAGGGCACCCCAAAGAAAACCCGGTGCCCCAGACTGCTCCCTGGGCCATCCCAGAACACTTGAGGGAAACTTTAGGGGAAGCGACACCTCTCCAAACCAGACTTTCCCCTTGGGGGTGTCTCTGGTCTCTTCCCTCCCAGCCACCACGAAGCCTTACACGTTTGGAGAGAAGGCTCCTTGTATGGTTGACATGGGCTGCTAGCAAGTTTTCCTCGCTGTTGGTTGGGCATCAAAGGAGAAACGGTTTATAGAGCAACTGTTTGTTGCTTTGACCCCTGTCCTTATGGAGTCCTGCTCCTGAAGAGCCTGCGCTGGGGACTCCTCGCTCTCCTTTGGCTCTCCAGTCACCCAGTTCCTCAGCCGGATGCCAGTTGGGGCATCTCCTTGTGGTCATCTTCTCAGTGATCGCCGTCCCTATCTGGGAGAACCTCAGATTCCTCCCACCCCCAGCTACAAACACACCCAGACCCCACAGACCTTTCAGCAACGCACGTTTCATTTACCAGCTCCGGCTGCTGGAATAGCGACTTAGGCCTTGAAGGTCCTTTTCTCCATAAAAATCACAATGGGACCCTGAGAGCGGGCTGAGGGGCTGGGGGGCTGGGGGCTCTTCCTTCCTTCTCTTCTAGCATTTTTGCACAGCTAGGGATGGGACAGGTGGGTTTCTCTGACAGGTGTGACAATCACTAGTCCCTTACACACCTGAATTGGCTCCGGTGGTTCAGCAGCGCCCCTCTTTGGCCAAGGTGTAACTATTCAGCAGGTGATGACCATGGAGCCCTCTCCCTCTTGGCACCTGGAATCTTCTTTGGTTTCTGCCATTTCCACCGACAGTGAAATGCATTGTGCAAGTGAAGGGCATGGCTGGCTGGACCCCTGAGAGGCAGAGGCGGGGGGGTGGCTGGAAAGAGGAGTGCCCCTAAACAGAGTTCCCAGGTAGGCGTGTTGGGGCTCCAGTCCCCAATGCATCTGTCGAGGCCCTTCCTGTCTTTGTGAGGTTGCTGGGTGGTCCCCGGTCACAGAAGTGGCAGATTTGCTTGACAGCCCCATCCCAGAGTTGCTGTGAGGTGGAGGAAGCCGGTGCAGACCTTGCCCTTCATGGCCGCGAAGGGGAGGGAGGGAGGGAGGGGGTTCTGCAGTTGGGGAAAGGGAGGCCCAGGCCCAGGCAATGACTTAACGTTTCTGTGTTCTGCTCTTCAGGCCGAAAGGCTCCTGATGCACCTTGTGGTTCAGTTGGAAGGGACCTTCTTTCCCCTCCAGCTTGTGATGTGCAAAGGAAAGAGGGCTGGGGAGGGGAAAGGACGCCACGGACGCCCTGGTTCCAGCCCTTGCTGCTGTGGGGAGGAGTGCATGCCGGGCGAGGGGATGGGGTGGCACGGCTGCCTTGTGGGAAGCATGTCCAGGGTTGCATCCCAGAATGCTGCTCCCCCACCCCACCTGGGGGACAGACCGGGCCCTCAACCAAGGCACTGTCTCCTCTTGGCAGAGGCAGGGGGTGCAGCCCAGGGGAGGAAACGCGCCAACCTGCCACTGACGTCTTGTACTTTGTTTCTTGATTCCAAGCCTCGATGCGGAGGAGGAGAGGGGGTGAGTGCAACTCCCCATCTTGGGGGCTCATCTGGGTTCAGGCGGCCCCTCCCTGCCCCTGCCCCGCCCTCCCCGGCAGGGAAGAAGGTGCTCCTCCAGCCTGCGCAGGGCCGACGGCAGGAGGGGCCCTTGGCAGCTGCCTGGGAGATGCGTCCTGGGTGGCCCCTGCTGGAAGGGCAGCTTCTGCACTACTTCCAGCTGTTCCCCAGCTATTCCCGGGCCCTTGGAAGCCAGCCAGGCTGGAGGGGTGCTGGCAGAGCGATGCGGGTGGGGCCGTGGGCCCGTCCTCTCTCCACCAGCGCACAGGATGCTCCAGCCACTTGCAGCCCACCAGGGATGAGCGCTAGTTCCCAGAGAGCTGTCTGGGATATAAAGATTCTTTTCAGGGGGATCTAAAGAATGGGGGTATCGTAGGTAGAGGGTCTCCATCCATGGGGTAAAATGCAGTATGCCGTAAAGTGTGTGTGGTGTGTGCGTGTAGTTTTTCCACAGGTCCCTAAGAGAGAGGAGAGATTTCCCAATAACCATTCATATATGCCACAGGTGGACACAAAATGGTTGTGTTCTTTGAACACAAAGCATTTGTGAAGACTTTGAAAGCGGGGGGCCCACTCGGTCAAACAGGAAGACCCCAAGGGACCGCCTCAAAGCCAACTTTGGTGCTTTGAGGCGGGAACCAAACCCATTCTCTCCAGGCCTTTTACCTTCTTCTGACCAAGAGGAACTACTTGGCTATTTCCACATTACTTTGGGGATCTCTCCGGGGACTTCTCCTCTTCCAGCCTCACCTCTGCTCGCTAAAAGCAACTTCCCCCCGACATGATGTTTGCTGATAAAATGGATCGATCGATACACACCTGGGCCTGTCTGGTGTTGACTGAGTCACCTTCTGAACTCTAAATGCCGCCTCATCAGTCAGGGAGGCAGCGGTGGCAAGGCAGCTCCTGTTACGCCCCAGTGCCAAGGTCTCCAACAGGCGTTGGTGGAGGGACCGGACAAGATATGGGGGTCTTAGCTGTTCCTTCCTTCTGTCTTGAGTGGAGGGAGCTCAGGCTGAGAATGGGGTGCCGAGACTTTGCTGGTTCAATATGGCAGCTGTAGTCTGACATGACCGGAGGATGTCAGGTTCAAGTTGGCCTAGATAGGGCAGTTGATGGTGGAGTTGCTTCTCGATGAATGTGGATTCTGGGCCCGTCAGGGTTCCTCCTGCAGAATAGGGGGGGCCTCCCACCCCCCGCCACCATTGGCGAGTTGGTTCCGAGATCTGCTCTGACCTAGAGGCCAAGGCCATCTGCTTGTTGTTGCTCTGCTGACCCAACGCTGAACCCCAGAAACAGCCCTCTGACTATTTTATTGTCAGTGGCACAATGGTTGAACCATGGTCTGATTCTGCATGAGGCAGCCAAGGTTAAAATGGATTTAGGTAGTTTGCAGTTCAGCCTGCTTGCAGCCTTAACATGTGGTGAGGATCTGATCCCCAAACTAAGCCATGTTACAGCTTGTATGTCTGGACATAACATGTCATGTGAACCCAGCAATTGTGTTTTGTTAGCCCAGGTTTAGGACTGAGTGAGTTACATGAGCCGAGCCAGTGAGTTCAGCACATCAGCGAGAGATCTTGTAGCTGCGTTCCCACCTCATGCTACGTCTGCTTAGTGTCTGTGTAGCCTTAACGTGAGTGCTCCATATCAGCGGCAGAGCTTGGGGTGCCAAGGCAGCTCGCGAGGAGAGGAGAGGAGATCCCTGGCCTGGAGGAGCGGCTGAGGACCATCTTGTGCCACCAAACCGCTTGGAGGCCTTCTGGAGGCCATTCGTGAGCTGGAGAAGAACCTGGAGAAAGGGAGAGGGTGGCAAAATGGAGCTGGAAGGACAGGAGACCCATCAGCAGCAACATCTTTCCAGGCATCTCCAGCAGGGAGTGGGGGGACAGACAGACTCAGGAGGGGTGGGGTGCCTGAGCAGGAGCAGCAAGGACAGGAGGAGGCCATAGAAAACCTTCGTCCTGCAGAGAAGCTGTCCTGGTCCAGCCCTCAATCTGGAGATTTTGGAAAGGTTCTGGCAGCCGGGAGAGATGGCATGGATCCCGCAGGGCAGCAAGTTCTGCCCATGAGGAAAGCTTTCTTGTGCTCTGTTGCAACAGCCCTGCTGGAAAAAGAAGACATCTTGGAGGCTCTGAGGACTGGAAGACACGCTCTCCTAATTCACCCAGCTGGTCCCATCCAGGCGGCCTTCCAACAGCATGTCTCCCGCGGAGGGGCGGGGAGCGTGAATGTCCTGTGGAGGGGCTTCTTAGAGAGGAGCGATGCTGGGCAGGGCATGGGTTAAATGCACTTCCCCATTGCTCATCCCGAAAAAAATCCCACCCCAAACCCAGGACTGACCTGCGTACGCTGGGAAATTCCGAATGAAGTGGAAACGGGCCACTGAAACATGTTTGCAAGGAGGGTGTGGCAAATGGAGGCATTTGGCTGTTAGACATTCCTCCCATCCCGGGGGGCCTGGGATCCTGGCAGGAAGCCAGCCAATGCACAGGGTGGGCAGTGGAGAAGAGAAGTGCTGGTAGACGGGCAGGTCCAAAGGGGTCCAAAATCATCCAAATAATGTTTGTTGGGGGCCATTGTGGGATTTGGGGAGGTTTAAGGATGGGAGACTTTATTCTCAGAGGATTCCTGCTCCCATCCCTCCCCCCTTAAAAGTCTGGAAAAAATAGGGCAAATGTTTTGGGCCCTACCCATTCCAGTGGTTGCCAGGTCTCTGGACCGCCTTCTGCAAGGCTGGACGGCAACTCCCAGTCCCGCTGCAGACCAGGTCATCCGTCCCTTCCCCCATTTTGGTCAGGCAAACTTCTGGTTCAATGTCCGCTTGCTGAGGGGTCTCCTCAGCTGAAGTCATTGGGCAGGAAGGAGGTGATGACTGCTTGGCTTTGGGTAACCGTCGGGATTGAGAAGCTGTGGTCAGATTTCAGGCTGCGTATTGGAATCACACACGGGAGCTTGCCGACTGCAAAACATCCTCTCAGAAAGGGAAGATGAAATCACTGTCATGTTTTTTTAGCCCGAAAACATGTGATGTTTCCTGCTAAGAGCATCTTTGCACTTTCCCTTGAAGACACTGGTGGAAGACTCCTGCAGCTCTTTAACCAGCCAGGAGAAATCAGCCTTCTGTGACTCATCTGGTCTTACAAATATTGCAAGTGCCAAAGCTTTTTCACATCTTGATCTGGTTTCTTCACAGCATGATGCCTTTAACCATGGCTTGTTTAATAAGAGTGCCTGTTCATACACTGTGGCTGTGTGGACACTTCACTGTGGGCTGAAAACCAGGCACAGGCCAAGACCGCCGGATCCAGGACAGTCGGGCAGAGCAGCAGTTGGTCTCCTGCCCGGCTGTGTCCAGAGATCAGGAGCCTTTCTCCTCGGGCGCAGCAAGGCAGATGACTGGGATCCAGTGCTGGTAGGCAGGCAGGGTCCAAAGAAGTCCCAAGCCATCCAAATAATGTTTGTTTGGGGCCATTGTGGGATTTCTGCGCCCACTAAGATCCAGCTTAAACTCCAGCGTTCTCACTGAGATCTGAAGCCGTGAAACCTGGTCTCTTCTTCTGATCCAAGTGTGGAGATTCTAACCGTCTGGCTGAAGACCCGGAACTGAAGTTCAATTTTGAGAAGATGGAGGCGTGAGGGATGGTGGTCTGGCATCACTTGCACCTGGAAGGGGAGTGGGCTCCTGGTTGCTGTGGGTGGAACTTCCAGCAGCCCAGCTCGTGTGGTGGTTGGCCAGGGATGCGTGGCAACAGGTCCCCAGCCTGGTCCTGAGGGGGCAGCTGGGTTAGGAGGCTCTTTGGCTGGCCTGCTTGGCTCAGGCGGTTCGCCAGCTGCATTTAGGGAGCCTGACTCGTTCTTCACATGCTGGTCACCTAGATCATCATGTCACGAGTTCACACAATGTACTTAATCAGGTTACTGAATTAGCCCATTTTCTGTATATACCCAATACAGTGAATCCTGAACTCACTACCACACTAAGCAACTAAGCAGTGATTTTGCAGTTGCTGAACCTTCAACTCACCTGGTTAAGTATGTTCTGTGAACACAACCAGTGTGGGGGCACCACTGGGGACAGAAGCGAGTGCAAGATCCCTGCCCAAGGTGTTGAGGGCTCAAGTTGGAACCTCTCTAGATCTGAGTTGCTTTGCAAGCACACACTCACCCAAATATAAGCCCCTCCTGCTGATGGGGGCAGAAATAGCATGGAAAGCCGTGGCTTAGCAGTGAGTTGCTGGTCACAGAGGAATCCTGTTTGATGGTGGGATCCTGCAGAACAAGAGACAAGGGCAAGTAATTAGACCAGTTCCAAAATCTTGGAGGGGCACAGAACCCCTGGACGTAGACCCTCAGTACAAAGAGCATTTCAGGACCAGCTTCTGTTGGCATTCTTTTAAAACAAAATCTGAGAAAGACTGAGGGGGTGAAGTCAATCTCCCGGACACTTGGGCCTGAGAGTGAAGGAAGATGGGAAAGCTCCTTATTGCTTACTGAGCCAACATGGCTCCCTTCAGCTTAGCCAGATTAGGTGCCAACTGAGGAGGGGGGAAGTTGGAAGGAGCTCAGCTTGGACACAGGATGGTCCCTCAGCAGTTGGGAAGACTTGGGAGCCCTCCTGCTCTCCAGGGTCTGTGCATTTGGGGAGGGAAGGCGGTGCTCCTTTCATCCTCTGAGGAGCTTCAAGGAGACCTACCTCCACAGGTGAAGGGTGCACCACGTTCTCCTCTTTCCATCAGAAAGCTCGGGCTTCCCTTCTTGGCACTCCCCACTCTGCAGGATAGTCTAGGTTCTGTGTCAGGCACGGTTCTCAAATGCAGGCCTAGCTAACCAGATGTGGTGTGTCTGACTTTGCAGAGAAGTTGGATGAGATCTTGGCAGCAGCTGAGCCCTCGCTGAGAGCAGACATTGTAGAAGCAGATTCCCGGGCAGCCACCGTGAAGCAGCGACCAACCAGCCGGCGGATCACTCCTGCGGAGATCAGTGTGAGAGAGCTGGGGAAGTGTTGGGTTTGGGGCTGCACCCTGAAACTAAGCGGAGGAAGGTCAGAGACATCTGGGTGAGGCACGCCGGACCTGAGCCATTTCCTCTGCAGACAAATTGATGCGGGCCAGGTGACGGTGACCGTAGCTTGATTGAAGCTGCCTTTTGGCAACTGAAATGCTCGTCCTGATCAGAACGCAACACCCCTTCTAAATTTCCAGAGTACAAGCTGAGGCAGGCTGGCCGCCGTACACCATTCCTTCAGGCAAGGGGTAGGGGGCAGGCTTGTGACATTCCCACCCAGCATGGCAGAAGGCCAAGTATGGTGGGAAGTCTGGAGAGGCCAGGTCAGGGAAGGCTGCATCCCACGGGCCTGTGAGAAATGTTCACAGGAACTCCTGAGGGCATCACACATGGAAGAAGGTGAGCTACAGCATGTCCTCTCAGAAGCCCCGGGAATCGGTCACGCAGTGCGATTAAGTGTCCCTGTAGGGTTTATCTTGCATGGGCAGGCCAGCCTGTTTGACCAGAGGGTTTCCAGGAGGAAAAGTTGTGCTCGTGAGACGCTGGAGAAAAGGGCCGTTTCTCATGTCGGCATCCCAGCTGGCCTTCCCCACCTCACGTTTAACCTGGCCTCTACCTTAACCCTTTTTTGAGTTTGCAAAGCCTCCAGAATGGCGTGCTGGGTTTTCCACTGGGCGGGTCAAGCATGCTGTGCAGATGGCCCCTGTGAACTGGTGGTCCACCCCTAAAGAACGCTGGTCTGAACTGGGATCCAGCTACGTCAGTCCCAGGGACTCAGCCACCTCTGCCTTCCCAGCCCCGTCACCTTTGCGCCTTCTTGACAGAGAAGGGCTGGCCTTCCTTCCACAGCCATCTTGTGCCTACGGGGACAAGGGGGTGCACCCTCATCAGCCCCAGGCAGCTGAAGCAAGCAGGGCCTGACCACGCTGGACTAGAGGGGGGTCGAGGCTCTCTTGCGCCCTGCCCTGCCCTGCCCTGCCCTGCCCTGCCCTGCCCTGCCCTGCCCTGCCCTGCCCTGCCCTGCCCTGCCCTGCCCAGGATTGCTTCCAAGGGGAGGGAAGAGAAGCCGCCACGGCCTCCTCTCCGAGCCAGCGGAACTCTGCCTTGTCCCGTTTCTCTTCTAGTCCCTCTTCGAGCGGCAGGGGATGGCAGCGCATGCTGGGCCAGAGAAGCCCCACGTGTCCCTCCGCAAAGGCCTCCCGCGGACCAAATCCGTAGGTAGGTGTGGCGCTGTCTTTGTTTCCCGTGACGCGAGTGGCCCTTCGGGGGGGTGGCCTCGTCTTGGGCTTCCAGCAGTTCAGCGGTCCAAAAAGCCAACATGGAGGCTTTGATAGAAGCCCACTCCAGTCAGGGTTGGGATTCTTTGGAAGGGGGAGGGGCGTCTGTCGTGGCCACCTTCTTGACCCCTCCTATAAGCCCCTCTGCCCGTTTCTCCAGAGGAAGCAGCGAGCAGCTTCCAGGAGACGGAGCTGGCTGCCCGGAGGGAGTCCCCGACTTTGCCACCCCGGGAACAGCGAGGCCCATGTTGGTTTGGCTGCTCGTAAAACAGCAGTGACGTGGAGCGTGAGGAACAAGCACGGCGGCCCTGTAGCCGAGATCACGTGCCGGGACGGGCTGGGTTGGCCTGCGGGTAGCACTGGGAGCTGGCTCTCTAGCCAGCATCATCTGGGTTGCGGACAAGCGAAGTGCTTGTCCCTGGGAGATCTCCACGAGTTGCAGACGCTGTTGTGGAAAGCCCGTTCCCTGGGCAGGGGGCCAGCTGGGAGACAAAGCACCTTTCTGGCTGGGCTAACAAGGGCGAGCAGTTATCAGGCAGGCGGCCTTAATTATGGGCACTCCAACCATTGTTTCCCAGTGAGAGAGCCCTAATTGACAGATGCGAACAGGGCTGTTGCTGCCTGATCAAACCCTTGCAAGGCCAGGGGGACATGCCACGGCTCCCACTCTGCCCCGGCTCTTACCAAAATAAAACAGTTGCTCTGAATAGCGGCTTTGGGAACAATGTACAAATTAAAAGGATCCTGTGACTTCGAGCCAGGGCCCAGGGGCTTCTTCCAAGCGTGCAGATGGTCCCAGAGAATAGGCCCGTCTGACTGCTGTTCACTGAGCTGCAAAACTGATTTGTGAGCAATGCCAAATAGGAACTTGGTGGAAGGAGGGAATGAATGCGTCTGCCTGCTTACACCTCGCATAGCAGGACACCAGCAGAATGAGTGTCAAAAACATCAGCGTCTGAAAGGATGCAAGAGAAAAATCTCTGGGAAATTTTCCTGCTGGAGCTTAAAATAATTCAGTGCTCTGGAATGAAAAGACCACCAAATCGGCCTGGTTTTCATAAAAGAGATTGTGGCAGGTGGAGAAGGAGATGAAGCAGTGAAAGGGTTCCAGCTGGAAGCAGAGCAGAAGAGGAGCCTGGCGGCCTGCAAACCTGTGGGGAACGCCGTGGGGCTTCTGGTGACATTCCCAAGGGCTGCCGCTGCATCATCTGTCGGTACCCAGAGCGAGGGCCACAGGGCCCTTCCCACTGAGAAGAGATGCCGGCCATTCTGCCTGTGAGACAACGTTCTGGGGACGGGAGCAGCTGACAAACGGCAGCGACTCATGGCCAGAAGCTTCCGAGCAGGTTTTCCCTCTGCGTGATGCTGAAATGTGTTGGGGCCAAGCAGAGACCCAGGACCGGATCTCTCTCGTGGAGTCCTTCCAGGTGGGGCCAGGATTAGAATCTCCGCAGGCAGCTAACAGAACAGAGCCGGTCCTGATGAGGAGGGGGGCAGCCCCAGGAGATGAGCACAAAACCAGTTACTTTGGTTCTCAGGCTTTGGCCCAAGGGGTTGAGCTTGCTGCAGTCGATGATCCTGGCTTCGGTTTTAGGACTTAGCCCTGTTTCTCGCCTTGAAGTCCTTGGCTCCAATTATCCTGCTAGACTTTTTTCAAGATGGTGACACGCCAGTAAGTAGCCCAAGGCCCCTGGTGTTGATGTCCTGGCTGGGCTGTGCAATGTGGGCGACGCAGGCGGTTGGCACCACTGCTCCTTCCTTCTCCAGAGCGGCACCATCCCTCGGATTACTAGAGCAACGCAACAGATGGAACATCAGCTGGAGCACAAGCGGAGGAGCCCCCAGGAGAGAACATTCCTGTGCAGGACGAGGCCCATCTGGAGACCGTTTGAATTCCTATCCTGCTACGGTGGAGGGAGCAAAGGGGGCGTCCACCGCTTTGTCTTCTCCGTCTCTGTCGTATCAACACAGAAGAAACTGGCATTGTTTTTTAGGTTGGTGAGCTGGGAGCAGCTTCCACAGAGCTTTGCCAACCAAGTCAGTCGCATTTTTCTTGACTTGCACAGCAACATTGGGGCAGGACTTAGGGGTGTAATCTTGGCACTGTTCGCCCTTTTTTGCGTTTGTAGATTTGTCTAGGACACGTGTAGAGGTGAGGGACACCAAATACTGAAAGACCCCTGCCGTTTCTGTCTGATTAAATAGGCCCTGCCCCGTGGTTAAGGGGCAGTGCGTCCTTGTGGCAGGAACGTGTTCCCCCCAGCCTAAAGGAGGTAGTCATGAGACTTTTCCTGAAGAAGCCCACCCTCGATTTGACAATCTCTACAGTTCTTACACGTTCCATTTCTGCCTGTTCTAGGCCAAGCGTGTACATGGAGATAAGGTTGCAGAACTTAACTTAGAGTTGCAAAGGGTTTACAAGCCAGCATGACAGGCACTGGGGCAGGGGCATGCGTGCTTCAGGAGGGTTTACAGGGAGAGAGAGCTTGCCGGCAACTAGTCTTAATTCAGTAGATCAGCAGTGCAGTCAGATGAAGGTCCAGGATTCAAGGCATTCACAGGAAAGATGTCGGTCAGTCCAGCTCAGAATGATAAAATTTCTGGATATATGGGATTCAAGGGTTGCGCATGTAGAGTCCAGGTTGAATCAGTTGTTCCCAGTGGAGAGGTGTAAGCTGGCGGTCAACCTGATATAGGTCCATGGCCATGTGAGAACCAATTAAAGCTGACGCTTCTCTTACCTGTTGAGAAAGCATACTGAATGCCTCTGTTCTGTTCCCTGGAGCATACAACATGTCTGGGGACTGGGCAGTTGCTCAGGATCAGGACCCTAATCATCCAACTGCTGGTACAGCTGTTCTAGATGATTGCCAGCAAATTCAGCCTCAGATACTTGATTGCTTGCTGACATTCACCCGGTGCATCTGGAGCAAGCCTGTTGGCATCAGGATCCTCAGAATCAGAGGCAGGTGAAACAGGCAGGTGAAATAGCGACAGTGGAAACGTTGAATCAGCTGGGGAGCATGGACATGGTCTGGGCCCTCCCACAAGCTCTGAAGGCGATGGCTCCCATTGACTACGCAGGGAGTCATGGACCTGGAGCCACTTGAGTCCCAAGACAACTGTAAGGTAGGGAGTGGAGGCCAGGCAGAATTCAGCCTGCCCTGTGGGATCCCTGAGCTGCGTCTGGAACTTTTTTGTTACCCAGGCCGTGGGACCAGACAGCGCAGTTTGCCCATTGATGGTCTCGATGACGAGGGGAGGCTGAGTGCCATGCCTGGGCACCAGCAAACTTAACATCCATAAAGTTCACAGGGCTCCCTGAATCAAACATTGCCCAAGTGCAACATCCTGGCTTGCTGGGGATCCAAAGCACAGGGGTGACCTCCAGGTGCTTCAGCAGAGTACGGTGTGGCTGTTAGGCTTGGTGGACAGTTGAAGTGCCCTAGGCATCAGACCCCCATCGATGTTGGGACTTCCCAAGGGTTAGTAGAGGTTGGAGGCCAATGACTTTCACGGGATCATTGGCTGGAGGTTCTACTGGAACAGGAGGTCTACCGGATGCGGGATCTTAGCAGTGCTGGATCTGGCCCTTTGATGTTCACTGCACAGGCAGAATTGAATAAGTGCCTGCAATGTCTCTGTGTGGTCAGTCCAGGCCTGTTTGTTCACTATTTCCTTGGACAGCTCCACTTGGATCTGGCCAATGAGAGCCACTTCGTTCCAAGCCCAAGCCTGAGCCAGCAGCTGAAAGTCGCTCAGGTATCAGCCACGGGATGTGCCTCTGCCGCAAATTATCACTCACCCGTCGGCTGTCTGAGCCCTAACTGGGTCTTTGAACACGACTTGATGTTGTCTGCTGAATCTCTCCGTCACCCAGGAGGGGGCTCTAGTGCAGCAGGAGAGGCATGGCCCATCTCACAGCAGAGCCCAATGAGAGGCTTACCATGAATGCCACACGAATCCCAGTGGTTCTTCGGAAGGTCCGTGGGATGCAAGCTCACACGTTTTACGCTGCACAAAAACCGCAGGAAACTGAGCATTCCCTCAAACTTTCCCGGCACTGTGACGGGGTGTTTTTGGAGGAAGAGCTGCTGCTTCAGCTGTTCGTTTTCTGCGTGTCTCTGCTCCCTTCTGCGGCTGAGGTGAGGGAGGAGCCAACTGCTCCTCCCTGGAGATCATTGGGCTGGACACACACTGTTGTGTTCCAGGCCAAGCAAGCACATGGAGATGAACTTGCAGAAGTTTACTTAGCATTGCAAAGGGTTCACAAGCAGCAGCCAGCTGCACAGGTGCGTGTCCAGTCACATGCAAGCTTTGGCAGGGCTCACAGGAAGAGAGTTTGCCTGCAGCAAGACCGAGGGCGCATCAGCAAACCAGTAGCACAGTCAGGTCATGCTCCAGAATTCAAGGTGTTTGCAGGTAGGCCAACAGAGTGACCAGAGTTTCTGGATGCGCAGGTTTCAAGGCTTGAGTGTGCAGGGTTCAGGTTGGGTTGGCTATTCCCAGTGGGGAAGTGCCAGCTGGCGGTCACTGGCAGCCACCCTGAAATAGGGCCCCCACTGGGTGGAACTGTTTAAGACCGACTCTGCTTTTGCCTGGCAAGGAGGCATGCCAGCACCTGCTCTCTGGAGCGTGTGGCGTGTCTGGGGACTGAGCAGTTGCTCGGAATTGGGACCCTCATCGTTTGACTGCCGCCCCAGCGGTCCTGGATAATGGCAGTCAGCCTGAGGTGCTTGTTTGCTTGCTGATTCCTGGCATTCATCCAACACATTGGCATCAGAACCCTCTGAGTCAGAGGTGGACATGACATGACACTTTCCGGGAAATTGGTTGAGACGGTAGCAGACTCACAACTCCAGATGCATTTGAATGAAACTGACTATATAGACCGCTTTCAATTAAACAAGGTGGAAACCGGACCAGGAGATACAGCCTAGCTCTTCTGGATCTCTCCATGACTTCCATCGCCATCCCCGTTAGCTATCTGGTAGGGTTGATTCCGGTCCTTTCTATAAGGCTGCATCCAGAAGGGTCAGCCCTACAAAGAAATCAGTGCCATGTAGGTCAGGACTACTTTCATTGTAACAGCTCTAGTAACAGAATCTTACAAGTCTGAATGTGCTTCCCCCTCCCTGACTTTATCTTCATGTGAATGAGGGAGGGGCTTGTCTGGAACGTTTTCTCACTCTTTCTTGGCCCGGGCTCAAGGCCCTCTTATCTGACCATTGTTTTGGTAGTGGCTCTTCTTCCTGTCCTTTAAGGCCATTTCCTATGCCCTCTACATCATTGTGGCGCGGGGGGGGCACTACTTAGGCTTTTGACAAGACTTAGGCTGTTCCACAAGCTTCCATCGTGGCTTCCCATCCACGTGAAACCACCAGAGGAGGTCATTCAGAATTCCAGAGTGGGACGCCATTGGCATGTTGATGAACTCAGCTCTTCCTCCTCATCGTTGAACTCCAAGGAAGCGTTGATTACCCTTGAACATTGCCTGCATGCAGAATGAGAGTGAACAAGACAAAAGTGTGGTTGACATAGGAGGATTCAATCAAAAATTTATTTATGGTCCAAGATGAAACACAATAAAAGATCAGCATACAATACAGTAACTATAAAAAGAAATTTTATAATTGTGAGAAAATCCTAAAACAATTAGCAGCTAACAATTAATAGTACAAGGGAGGAACTAGACAGCTTCTAACATCTATAGCTATTGATAAGAATTTTGCAGCCTTCTTAAAGGTTTCCGAAGAATGGTCACCCAGGAGAAGGATGACCTCGCTGCGACATCTGTCATCCCATTGAACGCCAGGGTTGATTCGGCCGATCTGTCTGGCTAGGCAGGTGTCCCCTTCCTCCCTCACCACTCCATGCACATCCTTCCCGAAGCTGGAGAAGAAGATGACCATCCCAGGTAGAAGAAGTATATCAATCTTCAGTCGAGGATATACGATAACTGGATTCGCCTGCTAGAACCTCCAAACAAGTTCTCTATTTGTAGGAGAACGTAGGAGGATTCTGTCTGGGACAGGGTTACCCAGTTCATTTTTATTTATTCATTTGTTGATTTATAGGGACTAGGGGTGGGTTACACAACTACAAGCGATATAAAAATCATAAGCAAAGCAGAAAAGAGATCCCAAAAAGACATCTCTCCAACTCAACAGAGAAAATGGAGAGAGGCTCGATCTGAATGAAGGGAGACAAGGAGCCGCAGGAATCTCTGAAGGAGTGCCCTGCAGAAGGCAGGCACAGCGACGGAGGCCCTGCCTTCTGGGTTCCATCAGATGGCTCTGTTTGATCAATGAGGTCTGGCATATGCCAACGCTCTGATTGAACAGGACCGGCAAAAACGTTTCCCCTTAGAACCCAAGTCAGTGTACCCTCTTGCCTTCCATTTTTCCCAAAGTTGTCCCAAAACAACCTGTTTTAGATGGGATCAAGAGCAACCAGCTTCACCAAAACAGCAGCTTCACCATCTGGGAGTGCACCCTGATCCTTGAATGTCACCAGATTCGCAGGTGGTGTCTGCAGAAGGGAGGGCTTTTGTGCAATTATGCCCGCTGCATTACTTGCCACCCTTCCCCAGCTGGCTGGGTGTGGTGATGGCTGTCTGTGGCTTAGTCACCTCCAGTCTTCTCTATTGCAGCGCCTCTACAAGGGGCTTTCCTTGAAGCTGTCCAGATGTTGCAATGGCTGACAGGTGCAAGGTATAGAGGTCCTACATTGCCTGTGGCCAGTGACGCCTGGGCACAGGATGCTGGCGCTGGCTTCAGAGGCTGACTCTTGAACAGAGCCTCTCCACCCCCCAGTAGGAACCTGTCTGGCCTCAAGCATCTGTGGGAGAGGCTACTCTATAGGTGCTCTGCTGTCAGGTCTGGAAGATGGGCCTGCCTGGTGTGGAAGATGGGCTGCTGGGGAACGGCCTCCCTCAGAAGCCCCCTGCCCGCAGCCTTTCCAGAATCCTTTTGCGGGCTCTAAATTGTAAAATGACCTTAATACATACATCATTATCCATTTTCATCTGTGTTTTTAATTGTTTACGTGCTGCTTTCATTTTTAAATCCTGTTAGCTTTGTTGGGTGCCAAAGTAGAAAGGCAGGGTATAACTCCAACAGCCAAATTCTTACATGGGTAGAATCTAACGATTTCCTGCAGGCCCCCACCCCCATTTTAATGACCAGCCTCATCGCCCGGTGACCGTGCATGTATAGAAACCTTGTTTTGGTGGACTAATTGGGGGGGGGCTGTTATTCCCCAGTCTGCTCTATGGGAGAGTCTGTCATTGCATTGTAGACTGCGCACATGACATAACTTACTCCATTCATGTGGTGACAGAAGCAGCAGTGGGATTAGGTCCCCTGCGCATGAGGCCCCTTGCGCTGGTCAGTCAGGTCCCCCATCTGGAGAGCCATGTCCCAGCATGCCTTGCAAAGGCTGCTGCTGCACATGAGGATGCTCAGCACAGTGCGGCCTAGAAGACATGGCACAGCTGCACACGGTGTGTGCTTCACAGTGCCTTTGCGCATTATGCTGCCTGGTACAAGAGGCCCAGCTGGCTTGGCCCTGCGTAGCGCTGTAATTTTTTAGACTGCAAAGGAATAAGAATTGCTGCTCACGATGCTAAGTGTGCTAAGCATCGTGTGTCCCTAAGCGAGGGACACGGGAAAAATGACTCTCCGCTTATTGGCCCTCACCCAGCCCCCAGGCGCTAGCGCCGGCCTGCTCGCTCAGCCTGCTTGCTCGGCCCTTCCCAGTCAGGGGCCCTGGCCCCGGTCTGCAGCCGTGTCCCTTCCCCCAGGCCATTTCCTGACTCGGGAATGCTGACCGCCTGAGGGGAAGCTGCATGATGGAGACCCCAGAGCTTGCCTAGCCCCCTCCAGTTGCAGGCTTTGAAGTGCACCTTGCTGGCCAGTAAGATGGAGAGAGGCATGGTTCTGTCCCCCGAAGGAACTCCAACCTTTCCTCTTCTGCTGCTTTGCAGGCGAAGACGAAAAGTTTGCGGCTTCCCTCATGGATGGAAAATTTCCCCGGAGTACATCGATGCAAGACACTGTCCGAGAGGGGCATGGCATCCCACCCCCCCCGCAGACCGCTCCTCCCCCTCCCCCCTCCCCCTACTACTTTGACACCGGCCCACCGCCCTCCTTCTCCCCGCCCCCGCCCCCGGGAAGAGTCTACGACACCGTCCGGTCCAGCTTCAAGCCGGGCCTGGAGGCCAAGCTGCATGGGCTGTCCCCAGGGGTCAGCGCGGCCGAGATGTACGACCAGGCGAGGGCTTCCGTCCCCTACCCCGAACGGCAGAAGCGTGCCCGCTCCATGATCATCCTGCAGGACTCCTCCCACGTCCCTGTGGAGCCCACCGACATCCCCCGGCCAGGCCCCTCCGCCACCCCGCCCGAGAAGCTGAAGAGGAAGGGCCGGGGGGCAGACAACCCTTACGCCAACATGGGCCAGTTCAATGTCAGCCTCTTTGCCCCCACCAAGCCTCAGAGGAAGAAGAGCCCCCTGGTGAAGCAGCTGCAGGTGGAAGACGCGCAGGAGCGGGCGGCGCTCTCCATCGCGGGGGGCTTCCCCCGGGAGCCTTCCCCCACCCGCCGCGGCCACCGCCTGAGCGGAATGGAGTTCCCGTCCCCGCAGGTGGACGCCGCCAGCCTCCCCTTCTCCACTGCCGTCGCGGGGGCCATGAAGGACCGAGACCGCCGCCTCGATGAGAAGCGGAAATCCACTGTCTTCCTTTCAGTGGGGGCCATAGAAGGGAGCCCCCCCACCATAGACATGCCATCGCTGCAGCAATCCCGGTCCATCGACGAGCGCCTGCTGGGGAGCCGGGACGTTCTCCTGCCTTCCCCCGTCTCAGCTTTAAAGCCATTCCTCAGCGGTTCCTCTTCAACGTTCATCCACCCACTTACAGGGAAACCCCTGGACCCCAACTCACCCCTGGCGCTGGCGCTGGCTGCGAGAGAACGAGCCCTTTCCACCCAGGTCTCCTCCAGAGTGCCCACCCCCATCCACAGCCCAGACTCGGACCGGGTGGCGCCCTTGTTTGTGGACATCCAAACCAAAGACCAAGAGAGGGGGGAGCTCGAGGGCCGGGGGTCTCCTGCATATTCACCTGGAGCCAAGGCTGCCACTCCCAGCCCGCTGACCCCGACACAGAGCCCCTGGGGGATGCCCGCAAGTGCAAGGAAAGAGGGCGAGGCACAACCTGAGATGCCTGTGAAAGAGGAGAAGAAGGCAGAGGACAAGAAGTCCATGATCCTCAGCATCGTGGACACGTCGCAGCAGAAGACGGCCGGCCTCATCATGGTGCACGCAACGAGCAACGGCCAAGACCTCGGCTTTGATGTGAAGGAGGAGAAGACTCCTGTCCCTGAGGGAGGCCCAGAGCCGGTGGAAGTGTCCATGGCGGAGGCTCAGCCTAGCCCTGTGGGGAAGGCTCCCGTCAGCCCAGCGTTGGACAAGACTCTCGGACAAGGGAGTTCGGAGGAGGAAGTAGAGACGTATACGGTTACTCTGCCGCCCGCTCAACTGTCCTCGAGTGATGAGGAGACCAGGGAGGAGCTGGCTAAGATTGGCCTGGTGCCTCCCCCTGACGAGTTTGCAAATGGGGTATTGGTCACCACCGCCGGCACACCTATCAGCCAACTGGCTACTCCAGCCATTGCCACGCCATCTGTACCAGCGGCAGCAGTCATACCTTCTACCACTGGTGGAACACCCTCAGGGAAGCCCTCTGATGCCCCCACCGCCCCAGAGTCTGCTGCAGACTCAGGAGTGGAAGAGGTGGACACCAGAAGTTCAAGTGACCATCACCTGGAGACCACAAGCACCATCTCCACCGTCTCCAGCATGTCCACGCTGTCCTCCGAGAGCGGAGAGCCCACCGACACCTACACTTCCTTTGCGGATGGACACACTTTTGTACTCGAGAAGCCGCCAGTGCCTCCAAAGCCGAAACTCAAGTCCCAGACCAGCAAGGGGCCGGTTACTTTCAGGGACCCACTTTTGAAGCAGTCCTCGGACAGCGAGCTCATCTCCCAGCAACACGCGGCCATTCTGGCTTCCGCCAGCGTTGGCCGGCCACGCTACCTCTTTCAGCGAAGGTCCAAGCTGTGGGGGGACCCCCTGGACAGCAGGCCCATCCACGGGGCCGAGGATGACAAACCAACTGTGATCAGCGAGCTGAGTTCCCGGCTGCAGCAGCTGAACAAGGACACACGCTCCCTGGGGGAGGAACCTGCCGGTGGCGTGTTAGACCCTGGAAAGAAGCCTCCCGTGGTGGCAGCACGGTAAGACCCCAGGCAGCCGGGCAAGGAGGTGGCTGGCGAGCGGCCTCCTGCCCTGGTCACAAGGGCCTTCCGCCAGCGGCAGAAGCGCCTTTCTCAGCCTCTCCCCTCCTTGGCCAGGCAGGCTGTGGCCCTGCGGGGGAAGCATGCCCGACGAAGCTTTAAGGCTCGTCACCATCAGGGTTCTGGGGGAGGCTCGGAAAGGACGCTCAGCACCCGCCTGCTCCGACTTCTCCCTTTCTTCTTGGTCCTGCTCGCTCTAGAGGGGTCCCTGCCAGCCCTTCGGTTCCATCTTTGTGCCCCAGGACCCACGGACACACACACCGAGCAGAGGCTTCATCATCCCCCCCCCCGCACACACACACACACACACACACACACCCTGAGAAGGGCTTCTGCTGCGTACACATTTCTCCCATAACATCCCATTGAAATTGAGCCACTGCAGAGCATGGTCCCTGGCAGAAGAGGGAGGGAGACATGAGGCTGAGCTGCCAGATGTTAAAACGGGCTTCACCTTCTGCTGGAGAGGAAACACCAAACACTGCGCTGGCCACAAGCACCTTCACATTCTGCACTGCAGTTGTGGGTGGCCGGTGCCTCCTGTTGTGGCTGCGCTGCCCTGCCCTGCCTCAGAGGCATAAAACGTGCTCTTGCTTTCCTAGACGTTTCTTGTCCGTGTGCATTTCTGAGTTTAGGAAGGCAGGCAGGCAGGAAGGAAGGGTCTGCCCTGAAGGGAAAATTCCCCACGACCCAGTTGACAGGTGGAGACCACGCAATCTGCTTGAGCCAAGTTTACTGGAACAGCGCTGGGGACAGAATATAAGGTTCTGCCCACTTAAGGAGGGTACAGACAATCTTTATGTAGTGGTCTTATAGGTAAACTGACTATTAAGGATGTCAGATGTCAATCTTATTTTTGATAACATGGCTTAGATTTTCTGCTTACAGTGAGAATACACAGTAACGTGGAGATGGGCACGAGCCAGCTTTTGTGGTCAGTTACTTCCTGGAGCCCATCTAAAAGTACAAGTGCTGATTAAGACAACTCACGAGCCAGGTGCCTAAGCAAGCTGTTAGGGAGGCCTCCTTGAGTCCAGGGCCCCTGGTCCTTTGAAGTCTTGGTTTGGCAGTATTTGCTTCAGCTCCTGCCTGGCTGCACCTACCGTGTAGGTGCTCTGTGTGTGTGTGGGGGGTCAGGATTCCCTAGATGAGGAGGGAGGGACCTGAGCAGAGGCACACGCCCAAGTGGAAGGGAGGGACTGGGGTTGAACTGTCCACCCCAGGACATAAACCGCTGGAGAGGAAAAGTGCGTCATGCAAGGAAGCAGTAGAAAGATGAGGTTTGGGTTCCACCGTCAGGGCACTGCCTTGCTTCGAGACGTGGAAATCTTTCAAGCTGCTTTCTCTGGATTTTGCAGAGGCTCTTGAGATGCCATTTTGCCTCCTAGTCGGGATCCACTTGAAGCGGGGCAGGAGAAGACAGGCCATCTGGGTCCTCCAGCCTTTCTTCCTCTTCGCTCAGTGAAAAAACAAGGAAAATTGGCGTGCTGCACATAATTAGACTTAACACATCTACATCTCTTCCCTCAAAGCTACCCCCAAATCCTTAAAAATCTCTGCCCTGTCTCCTCCCATGACATCACTGTGCCAGGCCCTGTGGTCGCCAGAAACGTGCGTATGCATGTTGTAGATGTATATAATTTTATAGCATGCGTCCCCTCCTGCAAAAATGGTTGCCTGCCTCTGCCGTACAACCTCTCACTTGAGGAGGAGTGACCAGAATTAAGTCTAGACAGTCAAATATGTGTGTGTGTGTGTGTGTGTGTGTGTGTGTGTATACATACGCGCACACATCCTGCCATTATAACAGTTGCAGTTACCACAAGATCTCTTCTGTGAGTAACCATAGAATCCAACAGGTCACATGCACAAATAGGATTGTACTTTATTTTTTCCTCCAGTCTGCATCATGTTGGACTGATCTTGAATTTTATTTGCCAATACCCAGCTTTCCATTTTGCCTTGTTCAAAATCTCAGCGGAGTTTTTCCTATTCTGAACAACTTGGATCACAACTGCAAACATAGTTGTCCCAGCAGATCCATCTTCCCCTCTCCTTCTTCTGCCAAGTACACAAACAAGGAGATCAGCAGAGACTCCGGGACAGATCCTTAAGTTACCAGCATGCTACCTCTGTCGTACTTCAGGAAACATAATCCATTTTACTGTGAACACATGCCAACATTTGTTCTCTGAGAGGCCATTTCTAGCTTGAAGCCAGAGCCCTCTGGCACCTTGGGGATTTGGGATCCCAAGTCCCCAGCCGGGTGCAGCCCTGACAATCCCCTCTGCTGGTTCTCCCAGAGCTGAGCTCAGGATCCAGGTGGCGGTGAGAGCAAGGGAGAAGATGCGGTCTCGGATTCCCCTCCTGGGGGTCGGAACAGGTCTCTGACCTCGGAAGAGAAAATCACAATATCTGGTACTCCTGGCATTGTCTCCTTGGATCAAAAGGCTTCGCCACCTTAACTCAACCTTGGAAAGTTCTAGAAGGAGACGGGTGACCTGTCGGTGGACCCTCTCCTTCTTTTTCCAGCTCTGAAAGGGCTGCCCTGCTTTTGGGGAACAGCCTTTCCTTTGAGACCCATGTTGCACTACATAGTGGCTTCTGTCTCCTGAGGTGCGCGCTTGGAAGGCAGCCCTGCTCTGCTCCGGGGATGACCCGACCCAGCCCAGCCCAGGGTTTCACCTGAGTCCAAGTCCACCTTCTTTTCCTCAGCTGGTCCAGAAGTCAGTCTCTAGTTGGAGGGGTGGAGAGGGAGGACTGAAAAGAAGGATTTTATTGACTTAGTTTGTGTTTGGAAAACCCACAATTGTTTTGTATTCCTACAGATCTGAAAAAGAGGTTGAAGAGAAATAAGCCTTTTAAGCCTTTAGCTTCTAGGGTAAACCTTCCTCTTTCTATATATACTTGCTAAATAATTCTCAGTCAAAATTGTAATATTCTGGTATGAGCTTCCAACTATGGCAATTAACACCTTCGCATTTCCTTGTAGGCTTTGTTGCCACGGTCTTACACACCAAGAGGCTGGCAGGCCTGATCCCAAATGTGGGCAAATTGGGGGCAAATACAGCTCATAAAGGAGCATCTTCGGTACCTCTCGGATGCCACGTAGTGGGAGTCTGGAGCGTTGCAGCCCAGATCCGCAGAACTGAAGGAGGTTCTTCTGGGATCGTGAAACTGTTTTTTGCCACGGGAGTCAGAGAGAGACCTGGCAGCACTAATTGTTTCACTCTGACTCTTTGGCTGCATTAGAATTTTATTGGTGTAGCTTGCTGACAGCACATTCACCATGTATGTTGAGTCATTTGGTAGCGGGCCGCATTCTTTATCATTGTGAGAAATGTGCTGAAGTATCCGTAGACCTGATTTCCATTCCAGACAAATAATTTCTGTGCAAGATCACTATACAACCACTAATGGTAACACCCCGCCCCCGCCCCCCCCCAAAAAACTCTCTAGAAATCTCTAAGAATTAAACAAAGGGATCAAGATCAGTGGAAACACACTTTTCTTGCATGGGACAGGCCCCAGGTTCGTAGAGTTGGAAGGGAACTTAGAGGTCACCTGGTCCAACCCCCTGCCAACACAGAATCCACTAGAACATCTCTGATAGACGGCTAGGTGGACTCCAGTGAAGGCCTGGAGGCCTTCCTTGGGATAAGGCAGCTTCTTATTTCCAAATGAAGATCTAATTGACGTCCACTGTAATTGGAGTTTAAGCAGGGGCATTTCCAGGCCCATTATGAAAACTGCATCTCCCATCTGTGTGCTCAAGTGGGAACCCTTTTCAGTCCAGAAATACTGTTTGGGGTTGTCCCCAGCATCCCATTGTGCCATACCGTCTTCTCCAGCCCAGTGCCCTCCATGGGTTGGGACTCACCAAATTCCCTGAGAATTCTCCATATTCCTGGCAGGTGGGTCTAGAGAAGAGTGGAACTCCGTAGCTCATAGAGGAAGCGGCTCGCAGTATTGAATGATGAGACAAGGACCCTCTCTTTTCGAGTGTTGCCCCTCTCCATCCTTGACATGGAGTTTATCTATCAATGATTTTTGTACCCCAGGCGCCTCTGGCAGTGCCAGTGAAACACACCTCCTTGACCTTCTTCATTATGTACAAGACCAATACCCAAACTTTTATGGCCCCCCTGCATGGGATAATTCATATTCTCAAAGAAAACTGGTATGCACTGCCTACAAGGATACAGGGGTAACAGGGCCGTTACGGGTAACGAGTCATGGCATGCGTTTATAATCTATCAATCCCTGGCAGGCTCACTTCATCCATCTGCTAACCCCTTACTAATCCTGGCTTGCTTGCCCCATTGGGGAGATTCACCATGGGGCCTGGTCCTTGGCTCCTGCATGTTCCTGGAGGGCAGTGGAGCAGGCAGGAGAGATGGCTTTCATACATACTGTGCCCCTGAGAGATGGTTTCAGATTTTGAAGGAGAAGTCAGAAGCATTTTCTCTTCTGTGCCAGTCCAGCACTGGAAGTGACAAGTAAGGAAAGATAAGGGGTTTTTTTGTTTTCAGAAAAGTGCTACTTGAGTTTACAGTAACATAAAGCAATTTGCTTATACAACTTTGGCCCTGAGCCTGGCTTTCCGTAAAATCTCTTTGAAATAATTCCAGCACAAGGTTCAGAGATCTGGCAGCGGAACTTTGAAGTCATCTCATGAAGGGATCTGCATACAGGTGGTCCTCACTTAAAGACCACTCGTTCAGCAACCGTTCAAACTTGCAAACAAGTAAAGTCAAGGGGGAAGCCAGCAGGAGGTCACAAATGGTGACCACGTGACATCCTCGCTTAACGACCTGCGGTGATTCACTTAACGATGGCAACCAGGACTGCCAGAATTGCTGTCGCTAAGCAGCGTGGTCATGTGACTTCACACTTTATAACCGCATCACTTAGCGACAGCAAGTCCAGTCCAAATTGCTGTTCTTAACCAAGGACTACCTGTATAATATTACATGATGAACATACTTCATTCATGTAACTTCTGAGGCACAGCTATGAGCAGAATCCTTATCGCCTTGCAGAATAAAGTTTTCTCCTCTACACAAGGCGATTGCAAGCATGGCATTCGTGGCCTGAATCACTGGGAAACCTGATTTCCATTGCCATTGTCCCCAGCACAATGGTCATCCTGAAACCACATATTTCTAGATTATAGATTGCCTGGGAAGAAGTTGTTTTTCTACCCCCCAAGGCCCCTTACCGTGCTAGAGAATAAAGCCAAGCGCTATAGAGGAGCATCTGTAGACGCTGTGTTGCGGATGGGAGTCTGCGCTTGTTGAAGGTGGCGCTTGATAGATTAAGGCTGAAGGTCATGGCTTTTATTTTCCTACCGCTCTTCCTCCCCTGCAGTGGGGCAGGATTCACCTGGCCCTTCTCCCTGTGCGCTGGGTCGGGAAGAAGGTAGCCAAGAGCAGCCGCAAGAGGTGACTTCTCTTCCTCTGGGTCCAGAGATGGATGCCATAGTAGGCGGGCAGTGGGCGTGTCAGGAAACTTCCTTGCTATCGGGAGAAAGCGCTGTGTGGTCCTGGAGGCGTGATGTGGCCAGGGGCTGGGAGTTTTTCTTTTCCCTCCTCCGGGACCAGGTATTGCGGGCTCAGGGCTGGAGCAGGTGTGCTGGTGGTCCAGGTCACCCGCCTCTTGGCTTTCCCCGCTGGCCATGACATAGCCCGGGGTCCATGCTGCGCTCAGAGGGATTGGCTGAACGGCACCTTGAGTGGAGGGGTTTCTTGTGGGCTCCGTCCAGGGCCATCTGTGGATTAGTTGAGGGGACAAGTGAATTTCTGGGCCTAGTTCTCTGCTTAGAAGGCTTGCCGAGTGGGCAGGCAGTGGCAGGGCAGGAGATCTAGGGCCTTGGAAGTGGGGCAGTTCAATGGGCTGGCCTGGGGGCTTTGGAGAAGAGGGGAGGGTTTCTCTCAGGAAGGGCTTGGAAGGGCGTCCCAGAAGAAGATAGTCCTGCGGGGAACTTGGGCAGGCAGCGAAGACGCCTTGGCACAGTCTCCCCTTGTTCTGCTCTGGTTTTTCCTATTGGCATTTCTCATCACCTGCTGCCCTCCAGACATGCTTGTTTATTTACTTGTTGACTTATTTCCAGCATTTCTATATCACCTCAATACGTAACTCCAGCAGATCGCTATCAGATTATGTACAGCGTTCTGTAGTTCCCAAAGCATATAAAAGCTCTTTGGGCTCATCGCAGCTAGAGAATATCAGGTTGAGGAAAGGTGCCTTCCAAAACCCCGCATGGTGGCCTCAAAGGTGCAGTGGGCTCTTCCTATCCAAATTGTGTCTTTTTGCACAGGAGGACAGGTCTGGTCTCCTGATGGACTTCACTTCTGCTCCTTGTAGTTTAAAGGTGATGCACCCCAAAATGCACTGGAGTTTCACGAACAGGAGAGGCTGATGAAGAAGATTTCTGTTACTGCCCAGCACGGACTTCCAGTGGCCTTTAAGAGTGCTGCATCCTAGGTCTATAACAGGACCAGGTTCTGTTTGTTTTCTCAGAAGTAAATGCTACCATGGTCAGTGAGGGTCATTCCTAGTCAGTGTGAACAGATTTGCTATCTCACCAAAAGCAGAACAGGGTGTCCATTTCACCGTGGACTTCCTTTTTTCTGAGTGGGCTGTTTGGAGGAAGAATTTTAGATCCGTTTATTTGTCTCCTGCAGAATGCCCACCAGCCGAGGGGAGACGTGCAGCTCTAGGGCAGATGAGGGACAGGTGTGGGGCCCACTGGCAAAGGTGCAGTGGACAGCTCTCAGTGAGTCAGAGGGGATCCATTCAGAGGCGTTGAAAGGCCCTTCCGTTTTCTGCAGAGAGGCCACCTGCCGATGCTCTCTCTCACGGGCACACGTTCTCCACGCAGGCTCTCTGGCTCCAGCCACCAACTTTGCAAAGCGGGATGAGCCATCTTGTCCAGTTTGCACATTCTGGGGCACTCAGCAGGAGCCACAATGAACTAGGGTACCCTGCTCTCCTTTGGGCCTGCTCCCCACAAAGCCCATTCCCCTCCCTCCCTCCCTCTGCTCCCCCGCCCAGCCCCTCACCTCTAGCCACCCTCCCTTCCTTCCTTCTGCCTGAAGCGCCACGGCTGCTTTGTCTCAGGCTTTGGCTGACAAACCTGTGTGGTTATGAGCGCCCAGCTCCTTGGGCAGACCTGGAATGTGACTCAGGATATTGAACTGACCGTGACTTTGGTGCCAATGGCCTGGAACCCTTGACCATCTTTGGCTCAGGGCAGGGCTGCTACACTGGGCTTCCGCTTGTACCCCTGGCCAGAGGGGGCTGGACAACCCCCTCAAGCAGGTGGACGATGCGCTCTCGGTGCAGCAGCCCTCCCTCCTGGCCAGCAGAAAGGGAGGGTGGTCTTCCAGCCCTGCTGGGCCGGAAGGCAGCCCCTCTGCTGCTGCGGCCACGCCCAGCACCTCCAGCGCCCCCTTCCCCCTCCTCTTGCCAAGCCTGTGCCCGGCCAGCAGGACATGCTTCTGGGCTGCAGGACTCCAGACCAGCTTGTGACAAAGTCTGTTCATTCTTCTCAGTGTTGTTCCCGGCGCCTTGGACTGATGCTAACATCTTTCTCATTGCCTCTCTTCCTGCTCTCCCATCTGCATGTCTCCGCTGCTCTGTCTAGCACCGCCTCAGGCCTCAGGAGGGTGGGCGAGCTGTGTAAGTGAGCATGTTCTCATCTCATAGCAACCCCATGTTGGTCTTCTGTCCGTTCCCCTGTCCCGACCCTCTTCCTGCTGCCGCTTGTGTGTGTGCCGTGGGCCGGCTGGCTGGGGACTGCAGGGAGGGGGAGGGCAGCGCTTGCAGTGCAGTGTGCCTGTGCCCCTCCCCAGCCCACCCTGCCCAGCATGTCTGTATCCGTCTTGTGATGCTCTGTGCCCCGGAATTCCAGGAGGAGGTGCCCGTCTGCATCCTGAGTGACACCAAGTGGGCCCTGGGACGGGTGAGGCCAGAGCCCCTTGGGAGGTATCCCTGCAAAACTTTGCTTCCTGGAAAAACAAGAAGCAACAGGGTGGGTCACCCTGCCTCCAGGTCCCACCTGTAGGAACAGGCCCATCCTCCAGCATAAAGACGGGCCCAGACAGGAAAGCACCCTGCAGCTGGAAACAGGATACTGCCTTGCCTCCGGAAGCCAAAGTCCAAAGCCTTTTCCTTTTCCTTTTCTTTTTTTCCTTTTTCCTTTTTTTTTGAATGGGCGGGAACTCTAAAGGCGTCTTGTGGCCTGAGGGTCCTGCTGCTCCATGCAACGCCCAGCACTTGTCTCTCGCCATGGAACAGCCCCAGGACCCATGATCCCAGGCGGGCTCTTTCCCCTCAAGGTCATAATTAGGAGCAGGTGATCCCCCTGCCTCAGATTCTGACGCCCTTTTTGGGTACTAATCTTGTTCATCCAGAATCTTCCGGCAATTGGGCAAGAGTAGGGCCACCAGGAAGCCAGTGAGCTTGTCTTCCTAAGGTATCCTCTACAAGTCCAGCTGAGGTTGGGCCTGGTGGGTCTTGCTGCATATTATCAGTAAGGTAGACTGATAATAATGCCAGGCTCAGTAATGCCAGGCTGGCTGATTTCGGTTTCCACCCCGGTACAGTTAGGCATATGCATCAAAGTTCTGCCCTCCGGGAGGCTCCCAGCTCAGCCTACGTGCCACCACCCATGGGGCTGGCTAAGCCGCTCCGACATGAACCACCCAGATTTCCTTTCGTTTTTAAACCTCGTTCATCCATTGTGAACATGAGCGTTGTCCTATGTCAGCTCCATCTACTCATGTGTGATCTTGGAACAATGTTTTGTCTCTGCCCTCCTGCTCCACCCAGTGACTCCAGTGGAGCGAACTTGAGCTTCAACTGTGTCTTCTCATGCGCTGCTTCCTCCATCTTGCATTTCCAAACAGCCTAGCTGAGAAGAAGTTCTGACCTTGAGGAAACAAAGCCAGTGAGATGCTCATTACACCGCCACAGCCGGGTATTGCTTAGCTTTAGGCTGCCGAGTGCAAACTTTACACGAGCGTGAAGGTGAGATAGCATGGCCATAATCAGGCAGGTTGGACGTTTTCCTACGGAGCAGGCATTAGAGTTATTGGCAGTCGTAATATGCGGTCCATCCCATCTTTGTGGAACATGCACTGTGGACGAGAGCCACCCTTTAACTGTGTCCTGTATATGTATTCTCTGGAGCTGAGCTCCTTCTCCTAAACTACTGCATTGCCCACCTGGTGTCCACGCGTGATACTGCACTCAGCCACGGAAGCGATCGTCATCTTTCCCTCCTCTTCTTCTTGCTGAAGTACCTAGTCACTGGGAAGAAATGCAGTGCAAGACTCAGGAGAATCCATTTCTGTTACCCATTCAGAGATAAATCTTGCTCCTGCAGCACAGCGTCTCTTTCTGTTGCAAGGAAATGTTGCAACTGAAAATGTTTAAAGCACAACCACGTTAAAGGTTCTCATGGATTTTTGTCTGTGTGGGAACGTAAAGCAAAGGATTACTCTTTAACATTTTCAATTTAATAGAGAAAGTGCCTGACTTTGCCCAGATTGTGCTCTTTTGTGAAATTTTCTCTAGAAAAAGCCAAATGGGAGGACTTCGGTAAAAGAACAGTGGTTTGAGAATTACACTTTCCATTCAGTGCTCATCTGTTTTGGACACAGGCAGGTGATACTTCCTACCTTTTCAAAAAAAAGAACGTTATTAAATTTCAACCAAGAATAAAGTATAAGGAAACAGAAAAAAGGATTGAAAAAGAGAAAAGATCAGGAAAAGAACGAAATTTAAAGTGCAGAAAAGAAAAAGTAAAAAAAAAAATAACTTCCAACTTTCTTTGGTACAGGTATAAATATATAATACATTCACTTCTTACTCTAATGTTTAAACTGATATAAAGTATTTCTATAACCATAAAGATTATCAATCATCAAAACCCAAAATTAAAGAAAGATTGAAAGAAAACATGGGACTTTATTTCTTTATATGATAACAGCAGCAAGACTCTTAGACGCACAAAAAAGGAAGGACCCACAAACATCTGCGACTGAAGAATGACAGCGAAGTTAATGGAGGTGGCGAAACTGACCGCTTGGGTTAAAGAAAAGACTTTGGCTGGCTTTGTTTCTACTTGGAAACACTTTTGGACTTCTTGCTTGAAACTGAAAGAAGGAAGGTGGTATTTCAAAAAGCCCTTTAGGATTCTGCATTCAACTCAAGAAGATATTCCTGAATTCTCCAGTCTGTCCTATGCTGAAAGCCTTTCTCATCTTTTCACTGTCTGACCATCAACAGACAACAGAGAGAACCCTTTTCGAAACAGGCCGCCAATGGCAAGCTATTCCATTTATGGCCAAGAGCTGTCTTATTCGGCACCTTCCAGATCGCTATGAGTTTGCTGCATTACAAACCCATCAGGAAGATTATGATCCTGGGGAGGAATCATGCCAAGCCCCACCTTCGCTGCCAAGGCCAACCCAAGAGTTATTTGGGGGTGAGCAGATACGAAGAAGCCATTATGAGTCCAAAGTATTCTATAACCGAACTTCTCTTCGCCCTTCTTGATTGCTGTTACCTTACCTAAGGTTGATGAGCCAGAACTCAGAGAGACTTTGCAATGATTACCACGGGTCCTCCTTCAACCAAGTCCCTGGCTCTTGGAAACAGCCTTGTGGCCAAGTGGGGCAAGTGCGCCTCTGCCTGGCCAACCAAGGGTGGATCGGGCACTGATTCTGCAGAGCAGTCTCCAAAACGTGGCCGGTCTTAAGCCCACCCTTGTCCTGGCTCCCAAGCAGAGATTCAGGAATGGTTTTGTAAGGGATAGACCCAGCCCAGCTGCAAGCCACACACAGCGGTCCATCCCGCATCTGCCGGCTAGCCAAATTCTGGGCCACCTTCCTGGGCCACCTTCCTGCTCTTCTGCGGGACAGGGACCTTCCTTGCCTGTGCAAGCAGTAAGGCCTGTCTTGACAATGTACATCAAAGGACTGCTGCACGGTGAAGCCGTTCTTTGCTCAATCACGGACCTGGATCGCTCTCCGTTGCGCAGCGAGAGAAAGCCAGCCAGTGCATCACTTCCTTGGGCGCTGGCCAGAGCAGCAAGCTCTTGGCGGGCCCTGAAATGTCTGCTGCAAGCCGAGGATCCTGTCCTGTTGAACGGTATCTGGCCCAGCTTCCTGAGGACCCTCCTCTCAAGAGAGCCATCGCTTCCTTTCCTGGCTTTCCCTGCATGTTGTAGAAAGAGATGTATTTTTTTACATGCCTTACCAGGCAGATGCGCACGTGTTGTGATGCAAAGCCTGTGAAGCAGAGGCAGATCCCAGTTAATCACTTGTGAGGAAGCACAATTGCCAGTTGTCTGCTATTGATGAAAGTGGACTAGTTCATTTCAAGGTTATGCGAAAAGTTGTAGAGGCTGAAGATTTCCCTGCACGACGCTCTGTCTTCTTGCTTGTGGACAAAGCTGGGCCACCCCCAGCTTCTGCTTGCAGCAGGGAAGGAATTCGGCAGAAGCCCCGGGCAGCTTCTCAGTGCCTTCCTGCATCATCCCAAACCAGTGGGCCCTTCTGCATTGTTGAACCTGCCGAGCCAGACAAGAGGCAGCGAGCAAGCTGGCAGCCAGAAAACCCCTGGCCAGCCGATGGGGTCACATGGTGTCAAACCAGATGCTCTGGAGAGGCTCCCACTCTGGAAGGCCACAATTGTCCTCTTCTCCCAGCAGCTGCCAGGAAGCTTGAGGCAGGCAAAACTAGGAAATCGAAGTCATGCAGACCAATGCTACTGTTATTATAAAGTTATAGTTACAGAATTTTGCAAGTCTGAATGTGCTTTCCCCCCTCTCCCTTTATCTTCATGAGAACGAGGGAGGGTCTTGTCCAAGATGTTTTCTCAGGTTACAGTTCTGGGCCAGGCTCCGGTTTCTTTTCTCTGACCATGGTCCTGGTAGCGGCTCGTCCTCTTGTCCCTCAAGGCCCTACATCAAGAGCGCATTTTGAAGACTAGTGGCCGCGAAGGCCTCTCCTCTGTGACTGGCTCCTTTTATAAAGCTTTGAAAGTTGGAGGCCATCATCACGTCTGAAGGTCACTTGCGGTCAAGAGGAAGCTGGTCGTGTGGAGAGCTTGGTTTCATTGCCCGGGCAAAATGCGCAGGAGTGGCATAGGCCTGTTGGTCACAAAGGAGGGGGCAGGAGGTGCCCGCATCCACGCCCTCTGCACCCCAGTTTCTGAGAAGCCACTGGGGGCCACTTTGTCTGGCCTCTTGCCTGAGCAGGAGCAGGTGCCCAGGGCAGGCGAGCTGCGCAAAAGGACCTTTTTGTCCACAGTGTGTCACGTGCTCAGACATCAGGGGCACATATCTGCTGACTTAATAATGCCTCAGCCCAGGTCTTTCATCCGCATTCAAGGATCCTAACATACAAGGGTGTCCTTGGGTTCCTTTTTCTGAGCTGTGGCGGCGGCTGTTCCTGTGTAAAGCAGGAGAGGGGCTTCCTGCCACCGGCTGGGCCTTTTTGTGTGCATCTTCTTAGGCGGTCCCCCGTCCACCCTCAGGCGGCGGTGCCGCCTCTGACCAGGGACAGGGCGGCTGGTTTCTCAGCATTCCCAGAGGAGCCGCCAAGAGGCTAGGCCTTTCATAGATCAACTCCAGAATTCAAACGTCCCCCAGGCCCCTTCCAGCCCTCTGTCCCCAGAAATAGGACAGGCCGCTAACCTTGCACCCTTGTGCACTGGAGACGTTTCTTCCTAATGGGCTCCTGGAGAGATGGCCTGGAAGCAGAGGGACCATCCCCTGGGCTCTGGCAAGGATCCTCCAACACGGGCAGTGAGTAGCTGCCTCCTTGTTGAAAGGAAGGCCCAGAAGGCCGGAATCTCAAATCCACGGTCAGCAAAAGCAGCAGGCAGAGCACAGTTCGCCCCGATTCATTCCTCATGTCCACCGTGCTGGAAGCGGGAGGCTAAGAGGAGACCCGCTTGCCTTTGTGAGCAGCACTGAGCCAAAGCATTCCCCTCCCAGGACCCCGTTTAAAAAAGAAAAGAAAAGTCACTTTCAGCCCCCTTTCGTTTTGCCCAAGGAAGTACCGCACCCGTTCCCTCTCTCTAACTATCCTGGCCCCTCCGAGAGCTTTGCAATCTTCTCCTTGGTCTGCTCCTAGCAGACCTTCACAGTGCCCTCCCAGGGGGCAGGGGCTTTCCGGAGCTGATGAAAAATGGAACCAAGAAACCGACTAGCCCTTCCCTCTAGACAAGCAACTACTTGCACACCTGTGCCACCATCTGCCCCAGGTTGAAAGCTGAGCCAGGGCGCCTTCCCCTCCCTCCATGCACCTGGCACTCCACGGGGCAGATTTCTCCCTGCTCCCCCAATTCCACCTCTCTTCCACCTCTGTTGCTGCGGGGACATGTTGTGGACTATGGGAACTGAGGACTGAGGAGGGTTAACATTAGCTTTGGAAAGCCGGGGCGGTGATTACTGGGCAGGGTCAGCCGCTCGACTGACCAGCAGTATGTCTGGGAGAGAAGGCGGTGCCCGCGCAGAAGGACCCTTTGTTAGGCAGAAGAAGAGCTCCCGAGGGGCTGGCAGGGGGACCCCCCTGTGGGCGCTGCAGCTTCTGTGGCCCTGCTGCCCTGCGGAGGTTGTGGGGTGTGTGTGTGTGTGTGCACGTGCACCTGTTCATGTCTGGGAACCTCTCTCACCACTGCTTTTGCCGTGTCTCTCTCTCTCTCTCTCTCTCTCTCTCTCTGTCTTCACAGACTTTTCAGTAGTTTAGGAGAACTAAGCACCATTTCCCAGCGCAGCTCTGGCACCACCTACACCGTGCGTCCTGGCAGCCGCTACCCTGTGACCCGCCGCACTCCCAGTCCGGTAAAGCCTGCCCTGGATAGGACAGACCCGCTGAGCACCGTGCGGCCCTACGGGCTCACCCCGCCCACCATCCTCAAATCTTCCAGCCTTTCCATCCCACACGAACCTAAGGAGGTGCGCTTCGTTGTGCGCAGCGTCAGTGCCCGGAGCCGCTCCCCGTCCCCGTCCCCCTCCCCGGGCCCCCCCCTGCATACCCTCCACCCCCCTCGGCCCTTCATGCAGAAGCCCCTCCAGCTCTGGAACAAATACGACGTGGGGGACTGGCTGGAGAGCATTAACCTGGTGGAGCACCGAGACAAGTTTGAGGACAATGAAATCGAGGGCACCCACCTGCCCGCCCTGACCAAGGAGGACTTTGTGGAGCTGGGGGTGACGCGGGTGGGGCACCGCATGAACATCGAGCGAGCACTCAAGCAGCTGGCAGACAGCTGACCATCCCGGCAGCCCGGGCTCCTCTCCCGGGGCCACGTCACTCAGGCGCAGGCAGGGCATTTCTGCTAGGCCAGTAGGCAGGAACCCACCGGACCTCTTCCTGTCCTGCTCGGACTGCTGCACTGAAGGGCAGGGGGCCAGCAGGTGGGCGGGCACCTCCTCTCTTTCCCGACCCACAGGTCCCCAGCCACCCTGGCGCAGAGCCCGACGCCTTGGGAACAGGCACGGGGCACGGAAGCTCGCCCCCTTGCCTGCTCTGCGCCCTTCCCCAAGAGAGTCGCTGCGGGACAGGCGGTTCCGGGGAAGGAGAGGTACTCCCTCTCGGAGAACACTTCGGTAGCACCCAGCACCGGCCCAGAGGGGAGGTGGGAGGGGTGAGGCACTGAGAGGGAGGGGGCCAGTGTGCTGGGGTTGCAAGGCTCTGGCCGGGCCTTGACGGACAGTATTTGTACTCTGTGGTGCTGCGGTTGCTTGCGTCGCGTTCGTCCTTTGGAAGGCCAGATACTGACCGACGGGGGCATCTTGGGGAAGGGGCCACAGGGAGCCTTGCTTGCACCCGAGCAACTGCTGCCGGAGGAATTCTCCCTGTGAAGGTCAGCAGGAGCTCCTAAGAGAGGCCGCGGAGCAGGTTGGGGGTCCGGAGAGGGGAACGCTGGTCAGCAGGGCTCCCACCCATCCCAGTTCCTTCCCCCCGGCCCCGCCCAAGGACCATGGCCGGGAAGACGAGAAGACAGCGTGCCTGGCACGAGACAGAGACCCCCTCACACGGAGAGCAGGCCCTGCCTCGCGGAGAACTGCCTCCTTCGCCCCTGGCGAGCGGGCGGGCGGGCGGGCGGGGGGGAATGATGTCGCATGGATCGAAGCATGCTTGGGGCATAAAGGGGAGGCGACGGGCGGATCCGGCAGCTTCTGCTTTGCCAGCCTTCACGGGGGAGGGGGGAGGTCTCGTTTGGCTCTGGGGGTGCGGGACACATTGAAGGGGTCTCTGATCTCTGCATTTCTGTAGGTTTGGTGATCCAAACGAGAGGATGCCCAACAGCAGGATCCCACCCCCACTCTGTCCTAGTCACTCATTTTTGCATCTTTTTAATCAGCTATATATTTGAAAAGGAAAAAAGAACAAATATCTATATATCTATATCTATAGCCACCTTGTTTTGTTATGGTTTACTAAAGCTCTATCTTGCTGGGGGGAGGAAGGGGCCTCGTGGCTCCTTCCTGCAATGCTTGTGGGAGTTTTTAGTGACTGAATGAATGTGAAAAAAGAGAGAATCTTTTTAAAGTTCCTTTTAGATGTTCTGAATTTTAAAGATTTGGGGAGAAACAAAAAGGCAACATTGCACTTGCTTCTGGGGACGCGTAAAGTCTTCCATTCTTGCTGGACAGGCCCTGACCGGAGGCAGCTGCTTCCGCCTCCCTTCCCACACACACACACACACACAATTGTTTGTCCCTTGCTCGAGCCCCTTCCCCTGCTTCCCTGGAGGTGGGGTGGGGGGTAGGAACAGAGCGAAGCAGATGGGGAGGAACCCCAAGTCCTCAGCCTTTCCTTTGCCCCCTTAGTGCCATGGGACCCCAGCCGCAAGGGCAGCAGAACCCCACGGCAGAGCTGCTGCGCCAGAGAACCGCGGAGGGTGGAGAAAGAAGGAAGGCCTCGCTGCTTTGCAGAACCCACCAGCCCCAGGTCCTGGGGGAGGACACCAGCCCGGAGGAGCTCCCAGCTTGGGCCCGATGGCATAAATAGCCGAGAGCCGGTCTCTGGTCCCGGCGACAGGCCTCTAGGGTGGGCGCCTGGTCTGTGCCCCTCCTACCCCTAACCCTGGCCCCAGACCTGCACTCTAGGGACTTCTCAAGGGGTTTTGCTCCCTATGGCCCTCGCCTGGAGTCAAGAGGAGCCTGGTGGCACCTTTTAAGATGAGCCCGTTTTTATTTTAAGGCAAAACCTTTTATTTTAAGGCAAAACCTCCTAGACCCTCGCTAGCCCTCGCCCATCTCTGACCTTTCCCAGCTTATTTTCCATTTTTACAAATCGCGGCCAACAGCAGCCTGCTTCCTGCCAAGGGCTCTACCAAATTTCAGTGGGGGGGGGAGGCTGGCGAGTGCATGGTCTCTTCCCCCGGGGGCGGCCAGCCTAAAGGCCCAACGAAAGCTGGGTAGGGAATGGGCGGGGCGGGCCCCTCTCTTCTCCCTGCAAGGAGCTCAGCAGGTCTTTGCAGCTCTCGGTCTGCTGGGAAGCCCAGGAGCTCTTGCTAAGCCAAGGGCTCCCAGATCGACCGCAGAGCCCAGGGACCATCAGGCCATTTCTGCAGCTTCCCACCTGACCCCCCACCGAGGAACTGATCCCCCAGGGCAATGCGAGTGGGGAATACAAGGCCCGTCTCCTCCCTCTCTCTGCACAGGCACTCCCCATTGGTGGCATCACCCAATTTTAAATTTCATAGTAACAGGAGGATGAGGAAAGAAACCAAATTCCAAAATTTCAGGGCTTCTGAAAAAACTAAGAAGCCCCCACATTCCGTGGCAGATACCAAAATATGTACTTCTTTTTCCCCTCCGTATGAAAAACTTGTTTGGGTTAAGCAGGGCATGTCCCGCATCTGGTGCTCTCCCACTGCGTTCGGCTGCGGCTCCCCTCATTCCCAGCCGGCGTGGTGCAGTGGAGCGCTTCCTGAGACCTCCTCTCGGAAGGCGCCCGCCCCCTGTGGGGCCCCACCAGCCCTGCACCCCCCCAGCCCTCGACGCGGAGCCCTCGGCTCGTTCTCCAGAATGCGGTTTGCCTTGCCAGGAAAGGCGCGGGCAGCCCCAGGAGGCCTCCCCGGCCTCCAACGTGGCCTCCCAGGTCCTGCGGGGCCTTCGCTCCTGCGTTGGGCGGCCTCGCCGTCTCCAGACTTAGTGGAGCCCAGAGGGGCTGCACGTTCGCCCCAGGGCACCTTGTGGCCCTGCACAACTAACTCCGATGTGGGACAAGCTGCCTTTCTTTTAGGTGGCTCCCTGCGCCCCAACCCCGCATACCGGTCCTCCCCCGTCAGGACAGCATCTCACGTGGGGAGGGGGCTGTGTAGTCCACGAAAGCAGATGCCTTAGAAAGGAAATAAAGTGCTAAAGGCTGGCTCTTTTTTGCTGCCAGAGACAGGCAAGATCAAACCGTGGGACCCATCATACCTTTCCTCAAAAAAGCAGCAAAAAATCAGCAAATCCCATCTTGATTTCAGAACGTTTCCCAAGTCTTCAGAAGGAGAATGCCTCTGCCTTTCTCCAGGGTGAGGGGCTCTCCCCTGGGATGTGGCCCACCTCAGCTTCCAGGCTCTCGGCGGCCCAAATAAGCACCTCACACACGCACCCCGGTTCTTCTGGAGCTGCCACACATCAGCTCGTCAAGGGTGGCGCGCAAGGCAGTGAGCGAGGGTGCCAGCCTTTGAGCCAGCCCCCGAAATGGCTCCTTGCAGCTCCCAGCCTGCCCCTTCTTCCGTCCCCTGGCCAGGGAAGTCCACCGTTCGTCAGGCTGGCTAAGTTACGTGCCCGAGTGCGGCAGGCGCTTCCTCCGGTCCACGCCTCGTGGATTTGGCGTCTCCGTCCCTTTTGCAGCTGTTTCTGGGACAAGAGGAGACCATGTCTGCCTGCCCTCCCGCCTGCCCGGCCTCCTCCCTGTGGAGGCCTGAAGACTGCAGACCTTCCCCTCGTCTGCAGGAAGTTCATTTCGGGACTGGGGAAGCTGGATGCCGCCTTCTTCTCGGGGAAGCCTCCTCTCCCTGGTGCTGTGTTCCCCCGAGCAGGCTGAAGAGCAGCAGGGAGACGTCTCTGCTCTCCTGCCAATCAAGAAGGCCAGTGTAGCCCCCCCACTCCCGTGGGGGCCGCCCAGCTTCTCCTGCTAAGCAGCTGCAGCCGTAACTGTGTTTGCAAACACTGCGTGACGCCCCCAGTGCGCACCGGAGGCCTCAGGCCAACCGGCACGGGGCCACCACGGCTAAGTCCCGATCAGGCATAGCACGAGGGAAACCAAAGCCCGGCCAAGTCCTGTCACGTGGCCGGCGCCTGATGCTGAAATGACCCCTTGGTCCCCTTTTCAAAATCTTGTCAGTGCTGGGCCAGAAAGAGCCGAGCACAACCTGTGACCCCAGCGCTCAAACTCCAGGCTTTTGCAAGGAACCGTTTGAGCCCCTTCCTGCTGAAGCAGAACTACTCCTCCCTTCCTTCCCCCCACAGCCCCCACCCCACCCCCAAATAAAGGTCAGTGATAGAAATAAATGCAAAAGCTTGGCCCGCCCCTTCCTCAAGCCCAAATCTCCTCTTCGGAGGCCTCCGTAAGCTTCAGGAGATCTGTTTACTGTGCGGTGAGGCCTCCTAACCCGAGTGGAGCCAGGTGTGCCGGGGGGGTTGGTGGGGGTGGGAAGTTGCTGCACGACAACATCCTGGTGGAAATGCAATGGTGCATTTCTAATTGCTCCAGGGGAGCTCGTCCCCTTCTTCGCAGGCTCCTCTTCTTCCAGACAACGGCTCTGTCCATGCAGGGTGTTCGGGTCGGGGCACGCTGTGCCACCTCTGGGTTCCCCTGGTTTGTCTTTCTGGGTGCACGTTCAGCCCCCGCTTGCAGAACACATTACGAGCATCTGTTCACAAACCAAGAGCACGGATCGATCTTTTTCCACTGCAAAGATACTTGAGCAAACAGCACGCTGGTGTGCAGAAGTGCCCACGGGGAAGGGTCAAAACCAGCGAGGTGGCCACACCAGCGAGAGGGAAGCGCAGGGTGCGTAAAGAACAGGCCGAGCTTTGACTGCACCGTCCCAGCTGCCACCTCGACTCTTTTGACCCTAACCTGAGGACTCCCCTGCTGGCGTGGAAAGCGAGGATTCGAAGCCCGACATGCTCGGGGGCATCAGGTTGGGAGACACTGTCCTGCAGTGAAAAATGCCCAATTTTTCCATGTGCCTGGCAGAGTGAGCCAACCTCTTCGACCCCATTTCTTCCAAAATAACATAAATAGCCACAGCTGATGTCCTACTGCCCAGTGGGGGGTCTGCGGCAGCCGAGTACCTTCCCAGTCACCCCCTGAACAGGAAGTTGGCCAAGTGCGCGTGTGCACACACACACACACATGCACACACACACCCCAGCAGGAGGCAGGAAACCAGCGGAAAAGGTCACAGATCGCTGCTTTGATAGGGCACCTTGATATAGAAATACAAATTCAAAAAATTAGCCAGGCAGAGCAGGGAAAGGGGCTGGGTCTGGCCTCTGCCAGAGGAGGAGAAGCAGCCACAGGTTGAGAGCACGTTCTGATTTCCAAAGGGAACCATGGTTTGTCCACAGAAAACCCATGGCTTCCTCTTGGTTCAGCTCTGGGCTTTGCAAGGGAACGGGGGACACAGCCCCGTCCCCCGCAAGGGCCAGCTGGAGGAGGAAAGGGGAGAGGAGGGAGCAAGGCCTCTCGCCACGTCCAGCCGGCTGCTGGCTGACCAGCTTTGCGGAACGTGCTGCGCTCCTCCCCCGGCCGCAGCATCCCGGACTCCGGTGCGTGCGAGTCGTATCCTGCCTGGCAGGCTTCATCAAGGGCGCCCCTCATCTGCTTCTGCCTTTGCTTTCCCAGCTGCCGGGAGAGGCTTGGTTATGGCTTGCTTCCCTTCATGCTGTGCACTAGACTGGCTGCCTGCTAGAAGGAGCCGCCTGCGGCTCCGCAAATGCCCAGGCCGGCCTCCGTGGCCCTTGGCGTCAAGGCAGCCGGCGCTCCCTGCATTTGGCTTCCGGCTGGAGCGAAGCACACCGCTTTGCATGCGCCAGCTTGCACTTTCCTGGTTCGGACTGCGCCCCCCTCCACCCCGGGGACGGGGCCCGCCTGCCTGTACCCAAGGCCTTCCGAGCAAGCCTGTCCCTCCATTCCCCAAAGCCGTGCCAGAGAAGGCCAGCAGGGCTCCCGGGAGGGCAGCTCAGCAGAGGGGTCCTTCTGGGAGCCCACCCGGGTGGGCAGCCTCAGCTGCCCCGGAGCTACTGTGATTTTTCATGGCCTCTCAGTGACTTCTGTTACCTCCTTGATAAAGCTGGGTCACAAGGTTTTGCTTTGGGATTTTTTTAAGGCTGCTGGTTTTTATTTGGGGTCTTGATCCGGCCCGCTGGTTCCTCCATCGAGAGACTTCCGTCGCCTCTCCAGACGTTTGCAACAGGCAGGAGCACGCCCTCCGCAGCCTCTTCTCGACAGCAACTGCTGCCTGTCGGGGGCCAGAAACAGAGCAGGGTTTCCACTCCTGGGTCCCAGGACACAAACGCACACAGACGAGGCCCGTGGCCTCACGCCCTGTCTGTCACCCACCCCCCACCCCCCACTCTGCTGCTGTCCCCCTTGGTTTGGTTGAAGGTTCATTAATTGACAGGGTCCGTTTGACGTCACCCTTATTTTATAAAGATTTCCTGAGGAATTTCTCCTTCTGCAGAGTAAGGGAGGCCTGACTCGCTCACCTCCCTACCCCGATGTTGTGATACGCCCCCCCACACACAGAGATCTATGTTTCTTATTATTATTATGATTATTATTATGATTATTATTATGTAATAAATTTATAAGAAATCACTTGGCTCTTCCTTGGTTATTTGCTCTGTCGAGAGGTGAGGTTCAATCCTACGCCCATTCCTTGCCCTGCACAGGTACGGTTTAAATGCACCTGTAAGTCTGGCACGTGGGGAGCCAATGTCGGGGTGCTCAATAGCAGGTTGGGCATTGGCGCTCGCCTTAATATCTCGGCACAGTTTGGCCCGTGTTCCGAGTACCGTCCACGCCTGTCTCCTGCAAGCCACGCTGGCTTAACGTTTGCAGACGTCCTGAAGGAAGCTGAGCCCAAGAGAGGTTTCGGCTTTCCGGCCATCTTGGATCATTCAGGAGCTCCGTGACTGGCCCATTCAATGGACCGGGCATGTCGTACAGAGAAGAGAGGACGGAACCGCTGGATCACGACAGCTGTGCTGCTGGGAGGGGTGACAGGAGGCAAACACGGTGAAGGGAGGGAGAATCACACTAGTTGCACCGGGGGCCTTTCCCCATATCCATGTAACCACAGCACGAACATACCACGGCTGCCTCGTTCTTCTGCCATGTCCTTGTGATGTTCCTGCCTTATCCCCAACCCAGGCCTGAGGCACCCTTGGCATCTTCCCCCTTATGCAGGCGAAGGCTGCTGCAGTTCTGCCATGGGTGGACCAAACAGATACCCACTGGCCACTTTCGACTATTGTGGACCGGCTACTGCCCCTCTGGCCCCTGGACACTGTCTTCCAGAGGGCATCAGCTCTGGGCACCAGGAAAGTCCAGTTCTTCCATGCAGGCCTCTCCACCTAGATCTGCCAGGTATCTAAGTGGTGGTGGGCAAGGGGCTGCAGGATGATATGGGAAAAACAGAAACCTTTCTGTTGCCGCAGGACACAATTCACCCCACACCTATCGGCTATTTTTAAGTTGCTTTTGAACATGGACTCGGTGGTCTTCGGCAGTAAACCCAGCCCCCAAAGGGGCTCTGGTTTGGGGCGACCATCTTTTGTACATGGATTCCAAAGGAAGGGCAGTCAATTGATCTCAGCGGATCATTGGGCTTCCTTTGGACTCTTGTTTAGCCCCAAAATAGGCTGAGTGAGTTTTGAGAGATCACTCGAGCCATCTGTCAAAACCTTGTAAGGAGAGTGACTGGGGATATTTTCCCACCCGCGAGAGCATTTGGTGGGAGAGCAGGGAAACTAAGCCAGCAGAACCCACCAATCCTCATCCTTAAGATGCCACCTTAAGCAAAGGAAGCACCATTTGCCAGCACTGTGCAAGTCAACATTCACGCTGGTAACATTTTCGGCTGATTCAAGGACTGGTGTAGGCACTTTAGCGTGGCTCTTGGGAAGACTCCATAGATTCAGGGACCACGTTTACGTGACCTGTTCAGCCAGACTCAGTAAACCCCAACACTGCATTTGCATCAATGGCTACGCTTGGGCCGAGTTCGCTTTTTTGGTGTCTGTGTCATGCGAAGCTGGCACGTCTGGTTCACTGTGTGATATGAAGCAGGAAACAGACTCGTTCGGCAACAACGTGGGCAGGGTGGGCCAGCCCAGCCAAAAGGTTTAATCACCCAGAGGGCACAGGAGCTTTTCTTCCCACGGCCTCCAGGACCACAGCGCGCAGCTGCCTTCTTCGCGCAGCACAGCGCTGCCGCCTGACTGTCGCCACACTGCAGGCAGCCCTGCAAGCTGGAAATAAGCCTGGGGCTGGCCCCGCTTCGGGGGCTTAGGCACCAGCCCCGCAGATCCCCTGCGACTGTGCGGTGCTGTAGACTTCCTATACCTTGACTCCCTTGAGGCATGATCATTGGTCCCACTTGGCTATGGAGGGCATTCGTTCTGGCCCTCCACGACCTCTCCGCATTTTCAGTGTCATTGGCCATGGTACCCTCTGGGCCAGGTTGCAGCGGGGGGGCAGGATGTTGGCTGTTCTCCTGTTACTGTTGGTGGGAGGGGAGCAGCCTTAAGTCCCTGGCTTGCGGGGTGCCCTAGGGCTCCCACCGTTCCCCATGTTTGTTTAGCATCTACATGAAACCACTGGGGAGGCATCATCAGTATGCTGATGAATTCAATTGTACATCACCGCCCCAGGCCAAATGTTGCTGTCAAGTTGTCTCAGTGTCTAGGGCCTGGGGGTCTGGAGGGGGAGAAACACGTTCGACTCTATCCCAGGAAAACTGAGGGGCTATGGCTTTTGGGGCCCATGGATCCCAAAACTAGGCATTTTCCAACGTCGTTTTGAGGAGGAAGTTGCTCCCTGCTCAGAACCAGTGCACAATTTGGGATCTTCTTGGGTTACAGCTCCAGCTCATGAGCGTAATCGCTGTGGCCAGAAGTCTTGCACGACTTCAACTGGAGCACCAATTGCACTTGTTCCTGGACTGGGAGTCTCTGCTTGCAGCCGCTCCCCCTCAGACACTTCCAGGCTGGATTAGTGTAACACGCTCTACAGGGGGCTGTCCCCGAAGACGCAAATGATGCAGGATCCAGCAGTGTGGTTAGTCACTTTGCAAGCGTGTTGGCTCCGGGTGCAATTCAAGGTGCTGGTTATCACTTACAGAGCCCTACAGGGCACGGAGCCAGGTTATTTGTGGAACTGCTGCTCTCTGGCTGTAACATCATATCCCACACAGCCTTCTAGGATGCCCATGTTCCAGGTCCCCTCTGAGTGTGATCCTGTTGGACCTAAGAAGCATGCCTTTTCCACGCCTCTGGAATAATCTCCACCCCCCCCCCCCGAGATTTGACTGGCCTCAACCCACTGGCCTCCTGCAAAGGATTTAAACTCTGGGTTTCCTCCGGACGTTTGGGCTGGGATGTTAGACATGCCTATCTTGGGGACGGACGATGGCTGGAATGTATGTGTGCTTTCTAGTTTTGTTCATAATTGTTTATAATGTTTTGTTCACCACCCAAAGTCACTCTGGCAAACTGGGGGCCATCTCGGTTGATCTAAATAAATAAATACCGTAGGCTGGAACAGCCTTCCACAGGTTAGCAAATCCAGGCAAGCACCATTTGTCACAAAGAGGGCTGGAGCAGAACGGCACGTGAGAATCGCTGGGACCTTGCCAAGGACCCAGCTGACCGGCGAGCCTGGGACCTGCTCCCCGGTCTTGCTGACATCATCCCCAGCATCTGAGCCGGGCCATTTTGGCGCTCCTGGAGAGAAGCTTCCTGGGCCGGGACCCAGAGCAGAAGGCCCTCCTGACTGAACCCGGCAGGAGGACAGCAGAGGACAATTGCGGGCAAGGGTTCCCCAGCAGCCGCCAGCTGGCCTCCCAGCCACCCTCCGGCCCATGCTGCGAGTGTGCACGCAGGCGCTCACTGGAGCTCCCCAGAACTTCACAATCACACAGCCACATGGTGACACCAAGCATATATTTTATTGAAAGTCCAACTCATGACCAGGCAGTGAGTAGGGAGGGTCCCCATTCAGGTTTGTACAAGTCACTGCTCCTCGTGGGTGAAGTTACAGATAAATATCGTTACATGGACGGACAGCGGTGAGCACTAATCACTCAGCTCGTACTGAGTCGAGGCAGGCGGGCTGGCAAGCAAATGTGTTCACCAGGCACAGCGGGGGTGGGGGCAGAGAAGAGAGCCGGGGAGGGGTCCCCCAAGGGGCCTGCAGCCAGACTGACCCTCCACCTGTGCCCAGACCTGGGCTCAGGAGAAGAAAACTAGCACAGGCATCCTTCTCGGGCCTCCGCAAAGGCTGACCCAGGGCCTGGGTCGAGCGTGCAAATGGGGAACGTCGACCCTCTCCTCTCCTCCCCTCCCAGCAGGGGTGGCTTTCTAGCCATGGCAGGAGCAGAGGGGACGGAGGAGTCCCCAGGACAGGTGGAACCCCATTTCCCCACTCCCCCCCAGGAGCTGCCTGCAGAAATGCCCTTTGGGCTCCCAGCTGCCGTGCAGCATGCGGGTTGCTATCTTGGACTCCCCCCAACTCAGCTGTGCCTCTGGAAGGGTGAGAATTAGCAGGAAAATATGCAAGGGGGGGCCAGTCCTGTGGTAAGTCATGGGGAGGGGGGGTGCACACATATGGCCCTCTTCCTGAAAAACCAGTTTATGGAGGGTGGGGCCGGAACAGTAAGACCAGGCAGGCCATGGAGGCAGGGAGCAGAATGGGGGAGGCGGCACCGTGTCCCTGCCCTCCCCTACCAGAAGGAATAAAGTGAGGGGGGAGCCAGCAGGTATCGCCCACTTTCCAGGGACAAACCTTCTCCAAGGAAGGGGCCATGGGTGCTTCCCCGTGCCCCCAGCCTCCCTTCCAGCCCAAAAAGGAACCTCATACAAAGGCCACAGTTTTGGGGAAGCCGCCCCCCCCCCCGCACACACAGGAAAGCTGTCCCTTCTCAGGGTCCTGCAACTCCCAGGCCGCCTCCTGCACCCCTGCTCCGCACTCAGGTTTCCTCCCAGCGAAGCCCTCCCCCACCCTTGAGAGGGTTGCCTCCAGCTGCTCCTCTGGCCACCTCGGGATGTTGCGGGGGGGGGGGAATGTATTTGGGGAAGGGAGGAGAGAGGGAGGAGAGAGGGCAGTCGCCCACCAGACCGGCCCCAAAGCCCTGGACGCCGGACCCCGCCAAGCAGGGATGCTGTGGGCTCGGCTGCCTGGCAGAGCTCAGGCGCCTGGGTCCGACTCTCTGGAGGGCGTGGAAACCGGGGCCCCCTCCGGCTCACGTCCTACTCCAGGTAAATGTCTTCTGTGGGGCAAGCGAATTCAAGGTGCTCTTGGTAATATTCCTGAAAGGCGCGGCTACAAAGGGAAGGAAGAGCTGAGTTAGCACTGCCGGGGGGGGGGGGGTCCAGCCCAGAGAAGTGCCACATGCTGCCCGCCCTGCCCCACTTAGAGGGGAGCCCCCAAGGAAAAGGGAAGAGCCAGCGATATGCTCACATGCAGCCCCCCTCTAGCCCCCCCTTTCTCTGGTTTTCTTTGAAGGAGAGCAACCCCCCCCCCACCCAGAAGAGTAACATGCAGCTCGGCAGCCAACATGTCAACAGTTCCATGGAGGGCCTCTTCCTGTGCCTGTGCTCTCCCCCTTGCCGGGCACACCCCTTGTGGAGGTGCACGGCTGCCACAGCTCAGCCCAGACCAAGCCCCACAAAGTGGGGCGTGTGCGGGGAGGCAGTGGCGCTGCGGCTGTGCCTGGGCCCCTCCAACCAGCCATGGGGCAGGCCGGCCCTGCTGCTCCTCTAGACCCGCATTTGGGTGCGTCGCCTCTTTGGACGAAGACTGGCCTGGGTGACACAGGACGTGCAGGCCGTGCGAGCCCGGTGGGCCAGGTCTCTCCGAACGCCCACGACACCCAGGATCCCGCCTCACCTTTCTGCAGGTGTACAGCCGGCTCCTCGCAAGCCTTCACCCGGCCTGCCCTCGCTGCCTCCCCAGCGAAGCGGGGGAGCGGCAGAATCACCCCCGGCTGCCTCCTTTCCCTTCCCGGCAGGACAAGACTGGAGGCTGCTGGGCACCGGCACTTGGCCCCTGCCAGTTCTGCAGCTTTAGGTCGGGGGTAGCTTACCACCCGAGGCCCTGCCGGCTCTGGCTTGGGCTCCCCTAGCCAGAAGCCGTTGCCCTGCCGTGCCCTGCCCTGCCCAGCTGGGCGCTGCTGCTTCTGCAGCCCTCTGCCTGATGGGGCCGCACCGACTTCGCTGCCGCAGCGCCTCCCAGCCTACTCACCCAACGCACTCGGCCACCGGCCGCATGGACTCCTGCGAAACGAAGACGTGGCAGGCAAAGCGACTCAGCACGGGGTGCTTGGTGATGAAACCAAAATAGCTGCAAGGAAGAGGGGCAGCGTGAGCCAGAAGCAGCAGAGGGGCTTCTGGAGGAGCCCAAAGCCTGCGCTTGGCCGCGGCTGCAGAAGTTGGCATCCCAAGGGCACACCAAGAGGGGCCAGGGGAAGGAAGGCCCTGGTGGCCCATGGACCGGCAGCTAAGTCCTCCTCCTGGCCCAGAGAGCCAGCCCTTCGCCTAGGGCTCAGCCTGCCTCCTCCTTTCTACAGCTTGTTGGAGGCCGATGCCCGTGTGGCACCAGAGTCTCACTCCCTCAGGCAAACCCATCCCGGCACCAGCAGTGCCACCGCTGCCTGGCCTCGGCCATTGCCGCTCTCTTGCCCCTGCGCCCACAGAACCTTTGCTGGCTCAGCGCTCCCCAGGCCAGCTGCTGCGACGGAGCGAGCAGATTTGCCCTTCGGTGAGCCAGGCAGGGTGGGAAGGAAAACTGCCGCCCCAGTGCACTTCTCTCAGTGGGGGAAGACCCTGCCAACTGAACTGGGCCCTCGTTGGAGGAGGAGCAGGGAGCCACTCACCAGCTATTGCGGGGGTGGCAGCCACAGAACGAGACATTCTTCATCTGGAAGAAATGGCTGCAGCGCTCAAACTAGAAGGAAGGAAGGAAGGAAGGAAGGAAGGAAGGAAGGAAGGAAGGAAGGAAGGAAGGAAGGAAGGAAGGAAGGAAGGAAGGAAGGAAGGAAGGAAGGAAGGAAGGAAGGAAGGAAGGAAGGAAGGAAGATGGCAGTGAGGCAGCCGGGTCCTCTGCCAACCCCACGGCCCGGGCGGGAATGGCTCCCGCAGCCATTTCCAGAGTCGCTGCCTGCCTACCCTGACCTGACCTGGCCCCCTCGCCCCATCCCCCTGCGATCCCTGGAGCTTGGCCTGGAAGTGGGGTGCTCCACCGCCAGCTGCTCCAGCCCTGCCATGCGTCTGCAGGCCTCCAAATGGGCCCCAAGGTTCTGGGCACAGGCCCTGCCTCTGCCAGCTGCAACACCGAGGGCAAAGAGGCGGCAGAGAGAGAGCAATCCAGGCCATCGGTGACTGAGGGCACAGAGCTGCTGGCAGGCCATCCCCTAACACGCTTTCCCCCTTCTCTCCCAGGAACGGGTCTCGGGCTCACCGGTTGCATGGCGACTGGCATCGCTCTGAGTCTCATCCCGCCGTCCTGCCAGTTGGAGCATAATGGCTGCACCAACCTCCCTGCCTGGTCCTACTGGCCTTGTTCCAGGCCATCATGCAACCCACTTCACCTGATTAACGAGCCAACTAGCTTTTGGGTTTAATTGAACAGAGTTTGCACAACACATTCAACCCATCAATTTCCCCAGCCAGAATTAATACAAACCAAACTCGGCCTGCAGTGACCAGCTCTTCCCTTTGAGCTGGTGAGCACAGAGTTTCCACGCACGGAAGTCAAGGCAGACTTGAGCCTGCAGCTGCACAAGGCTGGATCCTACTCAGGAGTCACCCTGGGGGTCTCCCATGCCCTTTCCGAGGGCAGCCCTCCCCTCCCCTCCCCGCTCGCTGCCTGGAGAAACCACGCCAGACCCTCACCTCTTCCTCCTGGCTGTACTCATTGACGGTCAGGATCAGCTTGATGCCCTGCAGGCCGATTTCCAGGTCGCAAGTGGCCGGGGGTCTCAGGTGGACCGTCAGCTTCCGCGTGGTAGCAATCTGCAGAGAGAAGCAGGAGAGGACTCAACCCTGCCCTGCCCCGGCAAGCAGAACCATCCGCAGAGGAGCCTCCCCCTGGATCCCCCCAGGTGACGGTTCCACACAAAGTTTCACTCGCCCCAGCTGACACGGGCACAAAGGCTTCTCCCCGCTGGCATTCCTGGGTTCAGGGCTAAGAGGGTGGCGTGAACCCAGCCCATGGGTCTTCCCGGGACCGCCCTCCCCACCCCAGCCTGGAAAGCTGAGCCAAGAGCCCTCCTGTGAGAACAGCACCACCGCCTTCTCGAGCCCTGCTCTAGAAAAGCCCCTGCCCATCCCTACACGTGGGAAAAGCCTTGCCCTTCAGAAAGGCAGCTGGGCCGCCCTCGCTGTTCCCATGTTTCCCAGCCTGAGATGCGGAATTAATTTCCTAGAACGCCCAGCAATGGCCTGGGAATTGTAATGGATGCGAAACGCTGCCCTAGCTGGAGACAGAGAGGGCGAGAGATTTGCCGGGGGACTTAAGCCCACGGGGCAGGCCGGCCAACGCAAGCACAGCAGTGGAAGTTGCTGGCCCTTCGCGAGGCTTTGCAGGGGAAGGCTGGGCCGAGAGCGAGCAGAGGGCCCGTGGGCAGGCTCTGCCGGTGCTGGGCTCGCCTCCGCCCCTCGCTGAAGCCCACAGGCCGGTTTTCCAGGAGCGCTTCCAACACGAGCTGCAGCGTGCGCACGGTGCCTCTGGGAAGCCGCGTCCCTCCGCTTTCTCCTGCTCTGCCGCCACCCCAAACAGTGCCGTGCCTTCCACACAGCCTCCGTCTTCGCCCGGGGAGCCACCACCGCTCTCCTGCCTCGCCCGGCAACAGACAGCGCCGCGCCTCACCGTCCTGCTGCTTCCTACCTGGCCGGGCCTGGCAAGCTTCCTTTGGCAGATGAGGCTCTGCTGCCCTGCCGTGCTCACCGCGTGCATCCCAGGGCTGCACCCTTCCCCAGCGCCCAGATGCCAGGCCAGCAGCAGAAGGAAGACAGCGAAGATCAGCTGCAGGCAGCGGCAGGCAGCAGGGGCATGTGGCAGAGTGCAGGGCAGCCAAGTGGGCAGAGATGTGGGGAAGACAGGTGGGTGGCGGAGCTGAAGCAAAGGCGAGGGCGGCAGGGCAGGAGAAGTGTGAGGTCCTCCTCTAATGATGGCACCGTCCTGACCTAATGACTGTCAGGTTCGGTCAGCACGGGGCTTCAGGGAAGCTCGCAGCCATACCACGCGAACTCCACCGGCGGCAGCTAGCGAGGGAAAGAGGAACTGAAAGCGCCGCTAATTAACGGGCCACCTGCGCCCAGCCAAACAGGAAAACCGCAACGGAAGTTTTAACTCTACACTGATAACGGCGCGAGCCAACAATGAACGGGGCCGCAGGCAGCGAAACAAGATCGCTGCGCAGCACAGGACCCTCGGGCTTGCACGTAACGGGGAGGGACCAACCCAAGCCGGAGGGGGAGTGTCAATCAAGGACAATGGACCCTGACCGAACCTGCCATCATGGACAATTAAGAGGGATTATTGGGGGGCCGATAATCCGCAACGGTAACGCGATCGCGGGGCGAAAAAAGCGTGGGAAGGGGGGAATATAACGAGTGATGCAATTGTACCAAGCCAGTCCTGGCTTAGCTTGTGACTGCTACGTTACGCATGAGTAAACCTTCTTTGTGAACCACACGTGTCACGAGAGTTTCTCTGTCGAACGGGGCAAACCTTACATAAAGCCAGGACTCACCGTTAGCGCTACCCGGTGCCACCGAGGAGCGTTTCCCTTTCTAATACAGGCATGACCAGCAATGAGGAATCCGTGGGTCAGCTGGAGCACGAGGAACCCGGACTCGAGGAGGGACGGTCAGAGCCACCTGGGAGCAACGGGGCAGTGGCCAGGGCCGGGGACCCTCCAACGGAGCGGTGGTCGATGTGCATGAACCAAGGGCCAGACAGCTCAGGCATCACAATGACCCGGGGTTCGGGGGCCCGGAACCGCAAGCAGGACGAGAAGCTCGCCCGACTAGAGGAGAGGATCGAGCGGTGCCTAGACGCCGTGGAGGCGATGCTCCAGACCTTGCTACAGAGAGCGGGACCATCGGCGGGGAGCGATGGCACGAGCGACAGGGGTGGCAGCCCGGCACCCCAGCTGGCACCACCCACGATGCCCCGGTCGGTGGACCGACAGGCGGCGGACGCCCTGAGACTTCGAGGCATCACCGGGAAGTTCTCAGGGGACCCTGAACAGCTGCCGCACTTCTTGACGCACGTCAGGGGTTTCATGCAGAGGGGTGGTCACCTATTCGCTAGGGACGAGGATAGAGTATCCTACGTGGCCGAGCTGTTAGACGGCCAAGCGGCTAGCTGGGTGATCGGACTGTACGACGCCAAAGCGGCGGAACTGCGGAGTTTCCCGGACTTCATGCAGGCGCTCCGGGACAGATTCGAGGACACATTGAGCGCCAAGCGGGCTGAGGACGACATCCTGCAGTTCAGACAGCGGGACAAGTCGGTATCGGAGTACGCCCTGGAGTTCCGGAGGTTGGTAGAGAAGCTCACGGACTGGCCGGAGTCCCTGAGGGTGAAGTATTTTAAGAGGGGGCTCAATCCGGAGATCCTAGAGTGGGCACTGGGGCGGGATGACCCGTCCACAGTGAAAGATTGGATCTGGCTGGCCGGAACGGCGGAATCGGCGTGGCGGCAGATTCAACAAAGCGCGAGACGACGGGACCAGACAAGGGACCGGCCGAGGGAGAGACCCCCAGAGGAAAGGCGGAGCAGTCGGCGGCAGTCCACCGGGGGGAGAGAGGCAACCAAAACCCCGAACCTGTGCTTCCGGTGCGGAGGCAGAGGCCACCGAGTGGCGCAGTGCCCGACAGAGCGGGAAGGAGCCTCACCACGGCCCGAAGTCAAGCCCCCGCGTCCTACTGGGAAAAGGGCCGGCGACCGACCGCGGAAGAGTGCAGTGGCGCCACTGACCGAAAGAGGACGGATGGGGTGGTTGACCCCGGAGACGGTGTCCTCCGGAGAGGACTCGGAGCCGGCGGGAAACGAGGTGCGCTCGCACTGAATGGCGTCCCAGTGCGAGCAGGGGAACCGAGGCGCGCGGACCCAATCGGGGATGAGGACTGCCCTCCGTTCCGGGTGAGGATACACATCCGGGGGGTGAGATCCAGAGGGGAGGCACAGCTGCGGGCGCTGCTGGATTCAGGCTGCACCCACTGCTTGATGCACCCAGCTGTGGTCTTGGGACTCGGACTACAGCTGAGGCGCCTCCGGGAACCCACTGCATTCAGCCAGCTAGACGGCTCGCTGGCGGGGGGGGGCCAGCTCAGTATTACACCGAGCCAGTCCAGATGACGATCGGGAGTCACCGGGAAGAACTAAGATTTGTGGTGGTCCCGGTGGCCGACTACGCGGTGGTACTCGGCTTGGTGTGGCTGCGGCGACGGAACCCATGGGTTGACTGGACGGCGGAGGCGGTGCGATTCGGGGTCGAGAGGCCGGCGAAGCGCGAGAGCAGACGGGACCGGGCCGTGGCGACGGGCGCGACCGCAACCACAGAAGGGCAAGTGGAGGATCCGAGGCACAGGGAGGCGAGACGAGAGCAGACGAAGCCCGAGACCCGGGCGGCGACAGCAGCAACAGCAGCACCGGAGACCCGGAGACTTGCAACGATCCCGAGGCGTGGGAAGGCAGTGGCGACTGGCGGAACAGCTACAAAACGAGGGCCAGAATCCAGGGAACCCACGACGAGCGGCGGAATCCCGAGGCAATATCGAGACCTGGCGGCGGCGTTCGGGGAGAAGGAGTCCGACCAGCTCCCCCCACACCGACCCAGTGACTGCGCCATCGAGCTAGAGCCAGGGGCAAAGCTGCCCAAAACGAAAATGTACTCCCTGTCAATGAGGGAGATGGGGGCTCTGCGGGAGTTCATAGACAAGAACCTAGCGCGGGGATTCATCCAACCCACGAAGTCACCATTAGCAGCCCCGGTACTATTCCGGGAGAAGAAGGATGGCTCGCTCCGGATGTGCGTGGACTACCGGGGTCTGAACGCAATCAGCACCGAATACAAATACCCCCTCCCCCTGATAAAGGACCTAATGTCGCACCTATCCAAGGGGAGGGTGTTCACAAAACTGGACTTGCACGAAGCTTACTTTAGGGTCAGGATCCGCGCAAAAGATGAGTGGAAGACGGCATTCAACACGCCACTCGGAAGCTATCAATTTTCTCTGATGCCGTTCGGATTAAAAGGGGCCCTGGGGGTATTTATGCAGCTAATAAACGAGGTGCTGCACGACCTACTCTACCGGGGCGTCCTGGTCTACCTGGACGACATCCTCATCTACACCGAAACCCTGGCGGAGCACGTGAGCCTGGTGCGCACGGTGCTCCAGAGACTGCTGAAGGCACAGCTGTACGCGAAGCTATCAAAATGCGAGTTTCATCGGGAGCAGCTGGACTACCTCGGCTACCGGATATCCAGTCGGGGAATTGAGATGGACCCAGTGAAAGTAAAAGATGTTCTGGGCTGGGAAGCGCTGCGAACCCGGAGGCAACTTCAAAGCTTCTTGGGGTTTGCGAACTTCTACAGACAGTTCATCCCGAACTTTGCCCAAATCGCCCTTCCCCTGACAGACTTACTAAAAACCAAGGGCAGTGGAAAACCCCCCAAGCCCAGCATGGCACTCGCGTGGACTGCGGAATGCCAGGGGGCGTTTGAGGAGCTAAAACGGCGGTTCACAGCGGAGCCGATCCTGCGCCATCCCGACCCAGATCGGCGGTTTATCATACAAGTAGATGCGTCAGACGTGGCAACGGGGGCGGTCCTGCTCCAGCCCAGCCCGGAGGGGGCCATCCACCCATGCACCTACGCCTCCCGCAAATTCACGGAGACAGAGAGAAGGTGGATGGTGTGGGAGAAAGAGGCGTACGCCGTCAAGTGGGCGCTAGCCACGTGGAGGCACCTATTGGAGGGGGCAGCTGAACCATTCGAGGTGTGGACGGACCACAAGAACCTCGAGGCCCTGAAGGCCCCGCGTAAGCTATCCCCCAAACAGGCGCGGTGGTCCCAATACTTCGGGAGGTTCAGGTTCACCCTAAAATACATCCCCGGGAAGCGCAACTTCCTAGCAGACAGGTTGTCTCGCATGCCCCAGCACGCCAGCCTACGAGAGGAGATCGTGGACTCCATCATCCCTGCCAGCAGGCTGGCTGCAAAGGCGGTGACCCGGAGCCAGACCAAGGGGGAGCGACGGGACGCGGCGCCTGAGGTAAAGCAAGGGTTTGCGGAGGCGGCGGAGCGGGACGCTTGGCTCAAGCAAAACCGAGAAGCGCTAACCAGCCAAGAGGGTTTGTGGTGGCACGAAGGGAAGTTGTACGTGCCCGAGGGGTGCCGATGGGGGGTCATGGAAAGAGCCCACGACAGCCGGAACGCGGGGCATTACGGCTTCGTGAAGACGCTCCACTTAATTCGGCGGCAGTTCTGGTGGCCCACGCTCCGTAAGGACGTGGAGGCGTACTCGGGGGGTTGCCCGGTGTGCGCGATGGCGAAAGGGGCCAAAGGCAAGCCTAGGGGGTTACTCCAGTCGGTAGCGGACCCCGACGGCCCATGGCAAGAGATAGCCATGGACTTCATAGTAGAGCTCCCGGAGAGTAAGGGGAAGACCGCCATTTGGGTGGTTACGGACTTATTCTCCAAACAAGCGCACTTTGTAGCGTGCCGGCGAGTCCCCACGGCAGAGAGGTTGGCGAGGCTGTTCGTGCAACATATTTACCGGCTGCACGGCGCACCCCGACGGGTCGTCAGCGATCAGGGCGGCAACTTCATCGCGCGGTTCTGGAGGGAGTTCCTGAAGCGGGTAGGGACGAAGCAAGCCCTTTCCTCCGCGGCACACCCGCAGACGGACAGAGCCACGGAACGCCTGAACGGGGGGCACGAACAGTACCTGTGCTGCTACGTGGGACACCAACAGGACGATTGGGTGGAGCTACTGCCATTCGCGGAAGTAGCATACAATAACGCCGTCCACAAAAGTACCGGCTTTTCTCCATTCAAAGTAGCCACCGGGAGAGACTTCGTCCCCATGCCGGAGTTGCCTCAGCCGGAATCCCAAATCAACTCCCTGGACGCCTGGTTCGCCCAAATCGACGCCACCTGGCGAGCGGCGGACGCGGCATTGCGAAGAGCCAAAGCCGATTACAAAAAACACGTGGACCGTAAGAGACTCCCCGAGGGGCAGTGGAAGGTGGGGTACCAGGTGTATTTGTCAACCAAAAACCTAAAGACACACCAGGCATCGAAAAAACTCAGCCCAAGGTTTGTGGGGCCGTTCCCCATTGCAGAGGTCATCAATCCAGTAACCGTCAGGCTGACGCTCCCGAAAAGCCTCGGGAAGATCCACCCGGTGTTCCACTGCAGCCTGCTAAAGCTGCACCAGCTGGGGAACGCCTGGCACAAGGCAGAGGGGGTGCCACCACCCATCATGGTCAGTGGGGAGCAGCATTTCGAGAACAACCAGATACTGGACGCCAGGAGGCACAAGGGGCAGGTCCAGCTCCTAGTGCAATGGAAACATTTTCCCAAGTCCCACAGCAAATGGGTGAGTAAAACCCACATAAGGGCGCCGGACCTACTGCGGGACTTTTACAATAAATACCCCGGGAAACCGAAATAAAGTCGGGGAGGGAGTTGTCTTCAGGGGGGCGGTATGTCAGGTTCGGCCAGCACGGGGCTTCAGGGAAGCTCGCAGCCAGACCGCGCGAACTCCACCGGCGGCAGCTAGCGAGGGAAAGAGGAACTGAAAGCGCCGCTAATTAATGGGCCACCTGCGCCCAGCCAAACAGGAAAACCGCAGCGGAAGTTTTAACTCTACACTGATAACGGTGCGAGCCAACAATGAACGGGGCCGCAGGCAGCGAAACAAGATCGCCGCGCAGCACAGAACCCGCGGGCTTGCACGTAACGGGGAGGAACCAACCCAAGCTGGAGGGGGACTGTCAATCAAGGACAATGGACCCTGACCGAACCTGCCATCATGGACAATTAAGAGGGATTATTGGGGGGCCGATAATCCGCAACGGTAACGCGATCGCAGGGCGAAAAAAGCGTGGGAAGGGGGGAATATAACGAGTGATGCAATTGTACCAAGCCAGTCCTGGCTTTGCTTGTGACTGCTACGTTACGCATGAGTAAACCTCTTTTGTGAACCACACGTGTCACGGGAGTTTCTCTGTCGAACAGGGCAAACCTTACAATGACCACAACTGGGACTATTGGAACTGTCATCACTAAGCAGTACAATCGTGATTTTTCGCCTAATGACCCCATCACTTAGCGATGGAAATTCCCAGTTGCCGTCATAAGTTGAGGACTACCTGTATCACTTTTCTTTTACTTTTTTTTACTTTTACTTTTCTTTTTCCTTAAATTTGTATTGTTTTTATTCTGTAAACAAATTCTTCAGTAAAAATTAATTTAAAAAAAATAGCCAGTCAGGATTATCGTATTCCGCGGGGCAGACCAGACAGCAGAGGTGCTGGGGACCAGGGAGCGAGATCCACGCGGGGCAGACTCCCACCCCATCTCCCTGGACAGAATCCTGACTGAGTCGTCATGTTGGACCCAGGCCAGAAGGACCTGGACCTACCTGACTCTCTCTGGCTGACCTGCACCACCCTTTCTGTAACTGGTGTATCTCACAGCACTGTGGTGAGGATGAAAGGAGCCTCTGCGAGCTCCTTGAAGTAAAGGCAGAGCAGAAAATGGTGAAAAAGTTGCAAAACGCAAGGCAGAAATGGGACGGGTGGTTTGCAGTCCAGCCTCCTGCAAAAACTTAGCCATTGGCGTCGATCAAGCCCCCGCGCTGAGCTAGAAGAGGGCTGCTGCACGTTCTGTGAACGTGGCTGTTGTGCTGCACTGATGCCCACTTGGGGTTGCTAGGCAGCCCTCACACACACACGCACCCCCACGGGACTCACCTTCTGCATGGCCGCACACAAGATGCCATTGCCCTGATGGTACGGCACCTCCACCGAGCCCAGGAACTGCACGTTGAAGCGCTCAACCCAGCAAGGATTCCGCTTCAGGCCTGCAAGGAACGCCCAGAGTCACATCTGGCCTGGCCTCCCGCAGTGACTCTTCCCCTGCCTTCTGGCACCCACAGGAGGACCACATCAAAAAGGAGGATGAGTCTGGAAGAAGCCATGACTTCTCTGGAGGGGGTTATGGGAGCCCACTTTGTGCCATCTCCCACCACCCACACCTGCCTAGGAACCTCTGGACCATCAATGGAAGGATGGGCAGATTCCCACACCCCACAAGTTGTCATCCTACTTTGCGACGCTGCATTTTTCTATTGCAAGCTCCTTGGGGCAGAGGCCTGTGTTTCCAGCTCACGTCCCCATGTATTGAAAGCCCCAAAACTATGGATAGGACTATTCATAACAGATCACACTCTTGCTATATGCAGTTGACAAAAGCAGCTGTGCTCTCAGACTGCCAGCCTGCGGGCCGTGCAAGGAAGGAGCAAATCCACTTTAATCTTTATTATGGCCAGAAGACTGGCAAGAAAGGGACAAGCGGTGACACGCTGACCGCGGGGCCCATCAAGAGCTGCAGCATATTGTGGGATCAGGACCGTGACACTGCCGCCAAGACCAATTTGTCCTGCTGTGTATTTCCCCTTGTCATCAAAATTGGCAGGCTAGTCTGAGCAAGATCCACCCAACCCCCCTGGCGTGGCCTGGCAGAAACGGAGCTTGCTGGAAGGAGGGAAAAACACAGGTGCCAGCCAGGCTAGTGGAAGGACCCCCAAAGCCCCTTGAGATGCAGGCTTTGTCTCAACCAGCATTGCCTGCCTTGACCACCTCCACGAGCTCCAGACCACACCTTCGGAGAATTCATGTATTTATTTGAATGTATGAGCCCCCCAGCTCCAACGGACTCCTCTTGTCACCACAAGGGCTTCTATAGCGGCTTCACCAGAAGCAGAGTGGGGGCCCCACTCCATATCTGAGGGCTTATGGAGTGGTGGAAGGGGCTGGGAGGGGGCTCTTCCAACATCTGTTTCCTCTCGTTTCTCCTTGTCCTGACTTTGGTTGTGGGTGGCTCAGGAAGATGCCCGGCCCTGGCCCTAGAAGGACCCAGACCCGGCCAGAACGAGCAGTGGAAGGGACCACATTGGAGGATTCAGCCGGCCCTTATGCTGAGTGGTCAAGGCAGGGGGGCGTTCCCAGCTCTTCACCCCCTTTACATGCCCCTGGAAGGTTCGACATGGGGATGGGAGCAGGAACAGCTCAGGCCCAGGGGCTCTCTGGCCTTGCTGCCCAAGCCCCCTGCTGCTGAGCCTAAGCATCCAGAAGGAGCAGCGCCACTGCATCCCCACGTGGCCGCTTCCTGCTCTCGGCCAGGAAGAGAGAGTCCGGCAGGCGCTCAATTGCTCCTGGGGGGATGGTGGCTCTACGCAGGACCCTCTGGGCAGTTACAGAGGAGTGGGGAAGGTTCTCCCCCCTTGTCCTCCCCCGTTGCCTGCAGCGTACCTGCCACTTCCCTGGCCTGGCTCACCACCTCGTGGGCATAGAAGGCCGGAAAAATGCCACGCTCCCCCGTGCGCATGTTGTAGCCCCGGTACCAGTAGTCGTCCTCCTCCAGCTCCACCAGGATTGGGTCGTCCACATCCAGCTCCAGCTCGTCTTCGTGGCGAGGGATGAACCTGGAAGGGAGAACAGCCCGAGGGGGGATTCCAGGGCAGCCCCACCTCCGTGGTCTCACGGCCAGGCCTGCTTCCTCTGCGGGCCTGCTTCCTCTGCGGGGCCAGCCTCACCCCGGGCTCCTCTCTGTTCCTGGATGACAGCGATTAACACCACTGCCGCCACCACCATCTCATTTTGCACGGAGAAGAAAGATCTCTTCAAGGAGATGTAAATGACTCCAGGCCAACCCAGCGGGCAGCTGAAGCGCCCCCTGCAGGTGGTTGGAGGGGCCCTCTGAGGCGTTGCTTGTTACACCTCGGAGCTGGCCAAGGGGGCCTGGACGCGGGGCTGAACCGGTCGTGCCCGGGGCTTCTGCCTTCCCTCGTGCCGCAGCACTCTCTGCACCCCAGACTGCCTGCCCCGCGCTGCTCCGGAGCATACCTGGCCCCCGGCTCACCTGAAGACAGCTCGATGACTCTGCTCTCGCTCCTCCCCGTTCACCATGCAAGAAAACAGACCAAAGGATTCTGTGCCTGGGGGCAGAGAAAGGATCCCGTGGGCTGAAGAAGCTGGGTCAGAGGAAGCAGGGGCCGGCTGGTCAGCAGTGGCCCACCGCCAGCCAGGGGAGGGGGAGGGGGAGGGGGACAGAGAGCCAACGAGGGCCACACCTCCAGGAGGACAAAAGCCCATCGCTCAGGTAACCAGGAAGCACCGGCTCAGTCAGCAAAGGAAGGTGGGAGAGGCAGCAAAGGCTGGAGTCTTTGGGGGCGAAGAAAATAGGCCCAAAGGGCCCAAAACCTGCACTGAAGGGTGGAATGCAACAGGGGCCTGCTCCGGGCTCCCGGAAGCTTAGCCTCCCTCCCCACCCCTTTCCCCAGCACTTACTGGAAGAACGGGAGGTGCTGTTTACAAAGACATTGAGGAACTTCTTGGAGAAATGGAGGTCAGCCTCTGGAGAGGAGTCCTCTGAGGAGGAGCTGCGCCCGTCAGGAGCCACCAGCCCTTCCCCAAAGTCACTCGCAGCATCCTCCGGGTCGGTGGCATCGCAGGCACGGAGCAGCTCGCTGTCGTCACTCAGCACCGAAGTGCAACGCTTGAGGCTCACCAACTCCAGCTGGGTGTTCTCATCCACAACCAGGGTGTACTTGACCGAGTCGTAGGCCAGGGAGTCGTCCAGCATCACTGCGGGAGGGGGCAGGGATAGCTCCTCTGGAAAAGGGGACCCCTTCAGGCTGCCCAAGCCGGGCACGTCGTCCTCCTCGGGAGAATAGGACAGGTTGAAGCAGCGGTTGGTCTTGGCAGTGGAGACCTCCAGGCCCTCCTCGCACTCTAACCGGACATCGTCAATCATGTCGTTGTCTTCCAGGATGCCCGAGTCCAGGTCCCCATCCATCGCGCAGTCCTCCTCCGCGGCCGGGTCATCCTCGTGGGGGGTCTCCCTGGGCGGAGCGGTGGCGACGCAGCAGCCGGAGTAGGGCCGCCCTGGGAAGACGGGGGTGATGACGTCGTTGGTGGAGTTGCTCATGAAGAGGTAGGGCCCCGAGTCCCCTGCCGGAGGCGCCTTCCCAACGGCAGGCTGGTCCTCCAGCGGCTTCTCCTCCCCAGCCCCCTGCAGTGAGCAGCGAAGCGTCTCCATGTCCACCAGCTCAATGCTTTGCTGGGAGCACGGCTGGGGGCCGCTCAGGGCCTCACTGGGCATCTCTGGCTCCAGGTCGGAGGCCGGGGAAATTGTGTCGGAGAGGGAGTGAGCTGCCGGGAAGCATTCGTCCGCACACTTGACGGGGTAGGAGCCCTCCGAGATCATTTTGTTCACCAGGTTGCTGAGGAGCCACGGGGAGTCCGAATCCTCGCTCAGGTCAGGCTCCGACCCGGAGTCCGACTCAGAATCGTACTCGCTGTTCCCCTCGGCTTCCTCCCCCTCCCCCTCGGGCAAGAGCTTGCGTCCCACGGGCAAGTAGAAGGACCGCCGCAGGGTTTCCAGGCTGTGGTCCGGATCGATCTCCAGCTCCAGAGGATCCGAGGGCAGCCTGTCTGTCTGGCCGATGGGGGCGGAGGGGTCTTCGTAGAACTCCTCGATTTTGAGCGGGGCCAGGCTCTCCTCCGCAGGCAGCCGCGTGCCCTCCTCTTCCTTCTTCGCATCCAGCAGGAGGGCATCCTTCAGGCCCATCACGCCCGGGGCCTCCAGGTCGGCCTCCAGGTCGGCCTCTGACCCCGGCGAGCTGGCTTCCTCGATGGAGTTCGTGAGGTGGGAGGAGCGGCCACTGCTGCTCTCGCTGCTCAGGTCCAGCTCCGTTTCTGAGATGCTGGAGATCATGTTACTAGCCAGACGGCTCCCGCTGCCAGCAAACGCTGCCTCGATTTCCCCTTCCACATCAGAGTCCGAGCCGGGGGAGCTGAGGTCCTCGCTGTGCTGGGTGCACGGGGGGAAGGCCTTGGAGGTCCGGCTGGTGAGATCTGCCTCGATGCCAGGGTCCGAGGAGGGAGACGTGGTATCGGATGAGGCAGATGGCAACCCTCGCAAATGGTGCCCTGGAGGGCCCTCTCCTTCGGGGCTCAGTGGGGCAGCAGCTTCTCGTGCTGGGCTTGCATGGGGTCCCAAGGAGCAGCGCTCTCCAGGTGCACCATCCCTGGAGCGCTTGGTGGGCTCCTCCTGAGAGAGGGCCACGTGGAGCCCATCCACGGGGGAGCCTGAGGGTCCGTGCCCTGCTGGGTCCCCAGCCAAGGCAGCCCCCTCCTCTTTCTCTGGACACGCCACCGCATCTCTCTGAAATCGGGCACAGTAGCTCTCCGTGGCCGGTGACCTGTGAGGGCTGGCACCGTGGGGCTGGGATCCCGAGCTGCGGGCAGGGCTGCTCCGAGCTTCGAGAGGCTTCACGGGCGCTGCGCTGGGCAAGGCGGAAGGGGGTTGTGGAGCTGAGCCCCGGGAGACAACGTTCATGTTATAATCCTCCCCGGCAGGCAACCCAGGGACGCCTCTCTGCAGCCCCTGGCTGTTGCCTTCCGTGTCCAAGAGTGGGGGCTTGCGAGGGGCCTGGGGCAGACCCGGCTCTTTGCTGCTTGGCATGTCCCTGCGGGGTCCATCCTGGAGACAGGAGTGCAGGGGAGACGATCGCTCTGCGGAGGAAAGCAGAGAGCCCCATTAGACCCGGGAAGCCGGAGCACCATCCGAAGCCCTTAACGGGAGTCGGGAAACTGAACCAAAGGCAGCGTCCTGTTCCTGCGGAAATCGGGATTTTTTTCTTCTTGGTCCCAAAACAAAGCATTCTGTGGGCAGCATATAGTGGGAGTCTCCCGCCCTTGCCTTTAATCAGGAACATCTGGTAGGCAGGCGCCCGAAATCCCCTTAAGGCAGTTCAGTGCCTCCTCCCCAGATGGCTGGAAAGAGGGAGGACCGGCGGGGAAGAGCTCTGCCCCTCACTGATCCTCACCCCACCCATCTCCAGCTCTGGCAGGAAGGCAGCTGCTGAATTGCCCCCTCCACCCATTCTGAACGGGAAGACGGGCCTCACTCTTCCGCTGCCCTGTCCGAGAGCAGTTAGCAATTACCGGGGTGCTGGGCCAGGCGCCCTGCCTGGGCCGGATTAGGCCAACAGTCTCTGGAGTCCCAGATGACCCATACAGTTGCCCTCGGCTCTCCAGGCAGGAGTGTCTCCAGCCCTGTTTGCAGAGGGGGAGCCAGCAGAGGCTGGGGTCACTTAGCTTCCAACCCCCGCCCCCTTTGCATTTTCCAGGCACACCCCACTGCGTCTGGGGGTCTCCCAGCAGAGGCCTGGAGAGAACATGCCAGCTGGAGAAGTAGATCCATTAAACCCAGATCTGTGGGAGGGGGTTTACTCACTGAGAGCTGCTCTGACTTTCCAAGAGAAAAAGGCTGAAACTGTTTTTTTAATGTTAACAATGTTTTTCAAACAATTGTTTGATGAGGGGTGGTCCTTGGGGGGAGTTTATGCCCCAAGAGCTGAGTGCCCCAGGAATCTTTGGGCAAAGTCCCCATGGCATCTGAAGGTCTACAAAGTCAGACAGAACAGCACACCTGTGAGCAGAACCGAGAGCCAGCCACCACCTCTGGGAATGTGGTTTCCTGGAAGAAACAGGAGATCTCACCTGCGTGGGAGGCCGAGGAAGAGGAAGAGGAGGAGGAGGAGGAGGAAGACGAGTGCAGCAGAGTCTCTTGCCAAGTGGCCCGCTGCAGGGGGGCAGCCATGTTGCAGCCGCTGTTGTTGTTCAGGGAGTCCTGGTTGTGGAGAAAATGAGAACACAGCGAGTCAGCCGGGTAGCATCCAGGAGGAAAGCCCCGGTTTACGCCCTGCCGTTGCCAGCTTGGCACACGGGCTTGGCTATCTTCGAGGCCCCGGATCAGAACCAGGGCAGTGCCAGAATTGGGACTCCATGGAAGCTGATTTTGCAGATCAGCTCCATCGGGTTACCTGAGGGACCGTCTTCTCCCAGTTGTTTCTACCTATCCAATCCATCCGGCAGGATGGGCGCGCTCCAGGTCCCGTCAGCCAAGGAATGTCGGCTGGCGGGGACCAGGAGACGTGCCTTTTCCACTGTGGCACCTGCCCTCTGGAACATCCTCCCTCCTGAGATTAGGATGGCCCCAAGGCCTTGAAGACCTGGCTTTGTGCCCAGGCCTGGGGCCCCGAGTGTGCGAAGGGCCCTGTTTCATGGTTGTGCTGACACCAACAGTTTTTTAAGATCTCTTGGCTATATTTCTATTTCATTTTCTGTATTGTTTTAAGTGTTTGATTGTTTTATTACTGTTAGCCACCCAGAGTCACTGGTCTGAGATGGGTGGCTATATAAATTGAATGAATGAATGAATAGATAAAAATCCAACAGCAGAACAAGAGGTGGGCATAAGCTCCTTTGCACCCAGGGCCTGCTGAGGCGTTCCAGAAGAGGCCTGGAGGGAGGGGAAGGGCCGGCCACTGCCCAAGGAAGGCAGGGCCAGGCTTGCTAGGCGAGGGCCGCCGGAGAGAGGGGAGCGCGGGCTTTGCACGGATTCTGCTCAGGCAGCCCCTGAGGCCGCTTTGGCCGGAGAACCTGGAAATCGGTTGCCAAGGCGAGGAGGGGCACTGGCTGGCACCAGCGAAGGCACCTGCCAACACTCCCGCTCCGGTTCAGACAGGGACGAGTCCCGACTGCAGCTCGTGCCCCAGCCTGAAGCAAAGGCATCGATGTGGGGGCGACGGAGGACTCTCTCGCCGCGCCCAGGCTGGCAAGGACACACGCGCTGCTCCTTGACCACCTGCGGCAGTTTTAAATTTAGAATTTAGGTCTATAAGGCAGTATATATATATATATATAGTTTCTCTGACTTGGGCCTTTATCTTTTGGATAGGGTCCTAGTTTTAGTTTTCAATGATATTGTGATTTTAGCTCTAGGATTAGTATTATTCTGCTAGAATATTATATACAGCATTCATATCTAAGATGTCACCCGAGAGGACGTTCCCTGATGCATCTCATTCTTTTTATCTGCTGTTTCTTTGACTGCCTCTTTTTATGCTGGGCATTGACCAAAATAAGGGTGGACTGACTGAACTGGTGCCCCTCAAGCACTGTTGATTTTAACTGCATTTCCTAAACAGCTGCTCGTGGGTTGCTTTATTCCCCGTCAGTATACATTCCTGATTTTGTTCCTTAGTTCGTCTACAACCATCTCCAACAACTTCCAGAATCTATCATTAACTTTGCTAACCTAAGACATGTTGATATGGCAACTGCCTTAGCTGAGAAATGTTGCTTTTACACCAACTTTATTCTTCCATTTAACATCATTTTTACAAAAGAGCCAGTAATGTCTTTCCCAGGTCCCTGGATTCCCGTGCAATTCCTTCTCCTGATCTAGCTACAATTACATGGCGGCCCGTCCACTACGACCGTGAAGGTCGCAGACCTCAAATTCCTTTAGTCAAGAGTTCCCTCCTTCCTATTTAATACTGATTTGGAATTAGAAGCAAACTGCTGCTTAGTCAGTTTTTGGCTTTAATTACTGGGTTCTTTTAATAATTATTTTTCCTCTTCTAAATGCTAGGTCTTTATAAAATTAGGACAGTAAGGAAAATAAATGAGTAACTTCCTCATTGCACAAAAAGTGGGCATAAAAATGTACGAATCAGAGGAGTTATCTACAGAAATACAGCGAGCAACAAGAATCGGTCAAGGTTGTAACCAAGCCATGCCAGCAAATCTGGAGAAGGACACAGCGGCCCACTGAATAGAAGAGGTCAGCCTACATTCCAATACCAAAAATAGGGGACTCAACAGAATGCACAGACTATCATACAGCATCCTTAATTTCACATGATAACGAAATAATGCTTAGGATCACCCAAAGCAGATTAGAGCCCTACATGGAAAAAGAGATGCCAGATGTTCAAGCTGGCTTTAGAAGAGGCTGAGGAACATGAGACATTATTGCTCACCCGTGCTGGATAATTGAGAAAGCCACAGAATTGCAAAAAAGAAGTCATTATGTGCTTCATAGATTATAGAAAAGCCTTTGATTGTCGTAATCACGTCAAGCTGTGGAAAGTGCTCAGAAAAATGGGAATCCCAGAACATCTCAGTGTCCTCATGCAAAACTTATATACAGGTCAGGAAGCCCCAGTCTGGACAGAACATGGCAAAATAGACCGGCTGCAGGTGGGCAAAGGAGTGTGACAAGGCTGCATACTTCCCACTTATTTATTCAAACTATATGCTGAACATATATTGGAAGAGGCTATATTTGAAGAAGATGAGCATGGTTTTAAAACTGGAGGAAGAAACATCAATAGTCTGCACTATACTGAAGACACTACCCGGATGGCCAAAAATGCAAAGGATCTGGAAGCTCTAGTAATAAAAGGAGCACAGTGAAGGAATGGGATTAAAATTAAATATAAAAAAGACCAAACTAATGATAACAAGTAGAACAACCAGCCTTAGAAATGACAGTGAAGGTATTGAAGTGCTGGACAGCTTCTGCCTTTCAGAATCAACCTTGATATGTCTATACCTACAAAGGTCAGAGTCGTGCAACCCGTGGTATTCCCTGTGACACTCAATGGAAGTGAAAGTTGGACTTTGAAGAAGCAGGACAGGAAGAGCATTGATACCTTTGAACTTTGGTGTTGGAAAAGACTCCTGAGAATACCGCGGACAGCCAAGAAAACAAACTGATGGATCGTCAAAGAAATCAAGCCAGAGTTCTCCCTTGAGGCACAAATGGCCAGGCTCAAATTATCCTACTCTGGACACATCACGCAAAGGCCCAACTCTCTGGAAAAGGCTCTAATGCTGGGAAAGGTGGAAGGAAGGAAAAGAAGAGGATGACCAGCAGCGAGGTGGATGGACTCAGTTACAGTGGTGATGGGGGCATCACTGGAAGCCTTGAAGGGCCCGTTCATCTTGGAGAGGATCTATATGCTTACTGAGATTCAACACCAACTTGATGGCACATAATCAGTCAGAGGAGAATTTAGTGATGTTATCCATTATTAATCAGGAACCATTAGGAAGGGCAAAAAATGCAAGAGGAAGCTAATAAATAAGATTGTTGATCAGGATTTATTTCTAGGTAATGTCCTAGAAAGACCAGAACCATAGGGAAATGGTATTGTTAGACAATGTACTGCAACCCAGTGCCCACTATAACTTCCATTATCCCTAGCTAGCCCAGCTCTTGGGTGAATGAGGATGATCTGAAGGGTACTGGATCAGAGAGACTGCAAAAGGAGGACTCCACCCCCAGAAGAACAGTAAGAGCAGGCCTACTGGACTGAGCCAAGGCCCATCTTAGCCAACATTTTGTTCCTCAGGTGTTGACCTAGCCCTTTCCCATTGTTGTCCCCAACTTGATCTGCTGCATATTATTCCCAGAGGAGGAGGAATTTCTACACCATATTCCTTGAAATAACAAATGTGCCTCAGTCTCCTGTCTTATCATGATGGTCCCACTGGTCCTGTTCCTTGCCTGGTCCTGTCCCTTCTTTAGCACAGGAGACTCTGCTTTCTCCTGTTACAAAATGAATTGTTTTTATTAGACTTCTATCCCAGATGGGGAGTTCCTTGTCAGTTTTCCACCCAGGCCCAGAGCAGACCCAGAGCTCTGTCAGTTTAGCCATCATGGACAAGCTTCCATGTTGGAGCAGCCTCTGAAGTTCTAAGTGGTTGGTGGCTGCAGAAAAACGTACTCTTGGCTGCAGTGGTTTCCAGGGACAATGCAAGGGGTTAGCCAAAATCTTTGAAAACCCAAAGTGAGTCCAAGGTTCCTTAGGGGCTGCCTCCTCCCATCTTGGCCCACTCTGGTGGACAGGCAGAGGTTCCACCTAAGCTCTGGAAACCCCTGGCCTGGGAGTCCCAACAGGTAAAGATTTTTTTCTTTTAGGGAGACATTCTCTCCACAAGCAAGCCGTCTTCACTTCAGAAGGTGGCATCGGTTCTATCAATTTTATTAAATACTCATATGTTTATAGCTTTGTTTTAAACATCATATGGGTCATAAATGCCCTAGGTCACCCTATGCATAAGAATGCATATGCATAAGAAGGCAGATAGAAAATTTCTATTAATTATTTAATAATAATTCTATTATTATTATTGGGAAATGGTGTTTGCCCAAATAGGCCAAAAGATGTGCAGGAATGGCAAACATGTGACAACAAAACTCGAGAGAAAGGCTTTGTGCTGTGCGGTGGCACCACGACTGTAAAACCAGAACAAAGAACATTAAAATTGGGATGTCAGAGGCACTGATTCCTCCCATACTTCTTAAAGAGCAAACATCCCAAATTGAGAAAAAGTTTTGAGAAGAATGATAGGAAAAATGCACAGAAAGCTCAAAGATTGAGCATGTTTTTATCTACATTAATATTTCATAATTTGGGAAAGAAAATAGACCATCATTGGTTATCTGTCCATGTCAGTCTGTCAAACATGAGAAATGAATTATTAAACAATCAGATGGCGAGAGGAGTAAAGAGGACCGTGGAGAGAAGCCATCTCAGCCTCTGAAGTGGACCACTCAGCTCCCCCCTCGGGTGCCGGTGGTTCAGAAAGGCTGGGATTTTCCAACTACCGTATTTTCACAAGCCTCACAGTAGACATTGGTACCAATTTGATGGATGTTCTGCTAGACTAGCCTGCCTTGGTAATCCTTTGATGCTGTTTTTGCCTGCTCTGATGAGCAAGAGGCTTTTGCCTTAGTAAAGTAAGACAATCAGAGGCATCCGCCCGGAGGGGCAAACAAGTCAGGACGGCAGACTTTTTTGACCCTGACCCCCCCAGACACCCCAGCAGAACATGTTGCCTTAGAAAGCGAATTAAAGACAAGTCCAGAGCAACGTCCCAAGAATGCTGGTGGGCTGATAGTAGAGGTGTATGGACTACAGATCAATAATCGCACTCACGAAGGGTGGCCTCCCCTCATTCTTCTCACCCCGGTGCCTGCCTGTCCTCTTCAGGACCAAAAGCCCTTTTACATGGCACATGAGGTTATCCATCTAGCATCCATGTAGTGTCAGTTAGATCCCACCGTATTGCCTCTCCTCTGCATTTATTTTGTGTTTTGGACTGTTTGTAGGCTCTGCTGCTGAGATCTTTTCATTCCTGGTTGGGGGGGGGGGCAGAGCACCACATCCTGACCTTCAGAAGGGCTGCAGGAGGCAATTTGGTGACCTTGTACTGCCAGGGGAAGAGGCACTGATGAAATTTTTCAGCCCGCTTTTTTAGACTTTTAGGGCTTACAGGTGGGCGTGGGCGTGAAAGGCCTCCAAAGGCCGACCCCATTGACTCTCCGTGGGCTCCGGAGGCACCTGGCTGTCAGGAGTGGCTGCTTTGGGGTCCTCTAAGCTCTTCCTTGGGTCATCAGGGAGCATATCCAGCTGCCCTGCGGCCTTTTTTTGGTTGATTTTTCCAAGCATGAAGGCCTTCTCCAAGGAGATTTCGCATTATATATCCAAAATATTTAAATTTCAGCTCCACTGTCAGCATTTCCAGGGAGTAACCTGGTGAAACATCAGTTAGGACTGAATAACTTGTTCTCCTTGTGATTCAAAGAGTTCTCACCAATTTCCTCCAGCACAATTCAAATTTCTTCATCTAGCTTTTCAGTGTGATGTCTCTGTACTTTATTTTGTCCAGATCTGTCATAATCTTTCTTCCAAGTAGCAGACATCTCTCTAGTTCATGATTACCTGGTTTCTGAACTATGAAGATTACATTTTTACTACTTTAACTTCTCTGCCTATTTGCACTGAGTTGGCATGGTCTGTTAACATATTCTTAGTTTAAAAAAAACAACAACAGTAGTCTATCCTTGGCACTCTCTTCTTCCACCTTCCTTCCTGCCTTAGGTCTTCCACAGTTTCAGCCATCAGTATATCATCAGGCACCATCAGTGTATCTGGACTGTTGATGTCTTTCCCAGCACTTTTAATTCCAGTTTCTATTTCTGCTAGCCCAGAATGTCTCAGTATATATTTTGTATGTAAGTTAAATAAATAGAAGTTACAACACTCCGTTCCCAATTTTGAATCATGTATTGCTCCAAATTCTATTTGCCTGTTGCTTTCAGGTCATTGTGCAAATTCTTCAACAGGCAGATGAGGCAGCCCAGTTCACCTGTGTTTTTAAGGGCTAGCCAACATTTGTTGTGGTCTCTGCATAATCAACAGAGCAAAAAAAAAAAAAAAATCTGTATTGATCTCTCCTGCCTTTTCCATAACCCAGCGTAAGTTGTCATGAGATCCTGGGTATCTCTGCCTCCAGGTTATAGATCTGGCAAGTTCTTGTATCATGTACTGCTGAAGTTTGGACTGCAAAGTCTTGAACATTATCTTAAAAGGAATGAAAAAGGGACAGCTGTTCAGGTTAAGCATCCTTTATTCTCCGGGAATATAAATGGATCTTTTCCAGTCCCTCGGTCCCACCTATGTTTTCCATGCCTGCTTACAAACCACAAGCAGCACTTTAACTGCATTATCGTGTAGAGTTTTAAATTGTTCAGATGATATTTTGTCATCACCTGCAGCTTTGTTGTTAGCAATATTGCCATATTTCTGTAGATAACCCCTTTGATTAGTACACTTTTATGCCCACTTTTTGTGCAATGGGGAAGTTACTTATTTTCCTTACTTTCCGTATTTGCCATTTTTTATTATTATTAAAAGAACCCAGCAATTAAAGCCACAAAACTAACTAAGCAGCAGTTTGCTTCTAACCCAAAATCAGCATTGAATAGGAAGGAGGAAATATTGGTCCTTTGTGCCTCGAAGGAGAACTCTCGGTTGATCGGTTCGATGATCCATCGGCTTGTTTTCTTGGCTGTCCATGGTATTCTCGGGAGTCTTCTCCAACACCAAAGTTCAAAAGCATCAATGGTCTTTCTGTCCTGCTTCTTTATTCTAAATTTTGCTTCTATAGAATGTCATTCTTCAGATTTACTGGCAGAGCCTGGTCAGAACCTGATTCTTCTTCTGTTGCTTGCCATATTTCAGTCCCTGCAGCCTTCCGACTTAGTAACGATCAGAGTGCTCGTCTAACTTCATCTCCTAGGACTAGGTTCTTGTAGGTAGGGAATATCCTTTAAGGTATCTTGGATGTTGGCATCTCTACTGTACAGCATTTCAGTCTACTCCTTCCATCTTTGTTTGATCAGTTATTATCGGTCCACCAGTGTCCTTTAGCATAATAATTTGAGATGGGAACCTTCTGAGTTCAGAGATCTTTTGAAAGATGTCCCTTCTTTTTCCATGTCTGTTGCCATCCTCAGTGTCTTCACAGATGTCGTTGTGATGCTACTTCTCGTCTCTTCTGACAGCCCTCTGAACCTCCTGAGATTTTTGTCTTTCCTGACTTTGGTTTCTCTTACCTTCTTGGCAATTTCCACGGTTTGTTCTGACATCCAGTTTGGTTTCTTCTATTTCTCTATTTTTGGCAGTCCCTTTTCACATCCATCCTTGAGGACTTCTTTAAGTTAACTCCACAAACATCATTAATTGGTTCTCTATCAATGAGGTTTAGGATTTCAAAATGATTCCTGATGTTCTCCTTGAAAACGGTGGATATTTGCTCAATATATCATGGAGTCTGCCTGGCTTTCTTCTGCTTTAGCTTGACTCGGAACTCTCACACGTACATACGAAACGATGCCTGTTGTTGTCATTAAAGTGACCATCCATCTTTAATGGCATCTTCTTATGGAATATGGGTGCTTGCTTGTTTTAACAGGCCAGCTGGGATGACCCTCACCCCTTGGGTGACCCTGCTAGGAGTAGGTAATCTTGGTGTACACCCTGGGGGTTCTTTGTTCATGCCCCCCCCCATAATGCAGCAGTGTAGCAAGACTCGAGGGGGATTTGTGCATTAGAAACTTATGCATCTGTAAATGTAGAATATTAATATATTATGCTTCCTCCAGGTGGACTATGTTCAGCTCAAGAGGCCTACCTTCAGCTGTTGTTATTAACCTCGATTCCTTGCAGTTGACTTCTCTTTTTATTATTCTGGTTGTTGAGAGAGAGGGGATTAGCCTCACACGGATTTTATTGGGAGCATTCACCAATCTCTTCCTGCCTTCTAGTAAGGTTTAGGAGGAAGAATGGCCATCAGAAAGAGCTTTGAGGCCAGCCTGAAGCCAACTGAAAGTTGACAGTATTGGCAGATTAGAAGAATGGAGGGGAACCATTAATCTCAGTGGGGATTAGTGATTGGCATAGGACATAAACTGGAGACTGGGGAACACCCGCTCAGATATCTCACAGGGGACCAAGCAGCCTCGTGGCCATGGGAGAGGAAGGGGACGGACAGCAGAGAAGGGAACCCAGCAGCAGGGGCCAGGCAACCCTGAAGTGCCTCCAACTTGGTTAATATGTTCAGTGCTACACTGAAAAATGAAGAAGAGCCATTTGGGGATATTGGCTATACTTTAAAACAGCACTGGAACGCATTCATTCATTTATGTATGTTGTTTGTAGGCTGCCTATTCAAAGGCTCTGAGTGGCTTTCCGTGATCCAGCTAAACTGCCTTTCATTGTCCATATCTGTCTGGGCTGCTGATTTCTGCAAGATAACACGGGCTGGGATACACGCAAAGTAGTTGGCGCCTATTTGTGTGGCTGACGCAGTGAAGCCACGGCCACCCCGGTTCCTGCACCACAGAGCGCCGTCAGGCCCTTTCCAAGTTCATTCAGCAGCAGGAGCAAAGGCGTTTTGGGCTGAACTCTCTTCAGGACCTTTCCGGTCCTCTTTCTGGGGGAGACGCCTCTTAGGCACGTGAAGAGGCGGGAGGGAAGGGAAGGGGATCCAGGAGAGGCTAAATCGACAGTGGGCCTCTAATAAAATACCAGGGAGCCAACTCAGAGATGGGCCTCCAGCATTGCTCAGGACACAGAAAGAGTTTGGGGGACACATACCCCAAGTCTGGGTTCGGACCTCATGCTCAGCCCTAACCTGGTTTGGCCTGGCCGGATGCATCCTGTGCCATATGAACCCAGACACTTGCTTGGCGCGTGACTCGGTGCGATGGGCAACTTCAGCCACTTAGTGCCTCGGGGCAGAGGTCGAGCCCAGCCAAAAGACCCAGGAGGGTCTCGGAGAGTCCAGCTCCCCTCCTTGGAGTTCACTGAGCTTTCTCCAACCTTGGCACTTTCTGTACCGGTTGCCCATCCAGCCTCGCCCTCAAGGGGGGCGGCTCAGATTGCAGGCTGCCTCTGGTTCCCTCGCGGGTGTCCCTGGCAAGGCCAGCTGCCTCGACTGCTGGGAACGCCCACGTGAAGCAGCCTGCTGTATCCCAAGCCCCGCCTGGCGGCCTCGGCTCATCTCCCTGCAAGGCCGGGGTCTTTGCAGAGAAAGCCTCAGCCGGAGAAATTCGTTTCCTGCAGGGCTTTGTTTAAGGGCCAGGCATCAGCATCTCCTGCCACCAGCCACACACTTGCTATGCTGCTGCTTCACTGCCACGTTTTTCCTCAAACAGTGCACAGAAAACGACAGTCTGAGAATCCACGTGCAGGGACGCATTTTTCAAAACTGCTGTGTGAGTGCACTTTTTGCTACGTGGGTTACAGACTGTCCCAGCAAGCCCAGGGTGGAAGCCTCTAATGGCAGCTGGACTCAGAGCCAGCCGGACTGCTCCAGCTGTTTGGCCAAGGGCCAGGTGTTGGTGTCACGAGCACGCCCATCCCTGCCTCCTGCAGTCCCCAGCCCTGTCCCCTGCCAGGCCTGGGTCTGGGCCAGGTTTACCCTGAGGCCACCGTCCAGCAAGCGCCCCCTCCAGCACCTCCCAGTTCTTTGCCCCCATGGAGCGCTGCAGCCGGGTGCTGGTGACCCGGGCTAACGCTGGGCATTTTGCTCCACGCTGGACAGAGCGCTCGCTTCTCAGGCATTGAACGAGTCTCTGGGGAGACTCCTGCAAAAAGCACTCTGGTCTCAACATCCCGGCATCGATTTCTCTGCGCGCGCACTGAAGCACTCCGGATTCCGCCGGCTCTGCCAACTGCCATGGGCAACGGAGCAGAGGGGAGCTGCCTCCTTTGGCCGCCCCGCTTGCACCGTGCTCTCCTCCATGGCTTATTGATGATGCAGAAATGCTTCTGGAGCTGCGTGCTCCCACTAAGTGGGGTAAGAGCCCATCGGAAAGCTCTGGATCCACGTCTCACCACAGAGGCGCCCTCCTGCAGCCTCCTCTCCGGGATGAGCCCAGCCCAGGCGCTCGGCTTCTTGGAAGTCCAGCATCCCCCCACCCCTTGAAGCAGCTTTTCTGGCCACCTGATACATTTCCCCGGTTTTCTTCTGGTTTCATAAGACTGTGGGAGCATCTCAGCTTCCTACCCCAAGCTCCATTATCAGACACATTTTTCCAGTACATGCACGAAACAGGGTGGGACCGAACGGACCGAAGGCTGCCTCCAAGCCTCATTTCCGAGAGCAAAGATGCCTTCCCGGGGCTGCAGCTCTCTCAGCTAGCCCGGCTGCAGCGCTGGAGGGGCACCCCTCCCTGCCAGGAGCCTTCCCCAGTCTGGCTGACTGCATACGGGCTCTGCCAAGTTTGGGGACACAACCTCACCTGGGTGCTTGTGACGGTCAAGTTGAGGGTGGTGGGACGGAGCTTCTGGGTGTCCTCGGGGGTGGGTGAAGGTATCAGAGATCCTGAAGGGGAGGGCGGGGCCTCTTCCAGCCCCTCCTCTTCCTCCTCCTCCTCCTCCTCATTGTCATCGATCATCTCAAACTCCTGGAAATCTTCCTGGAAGGTGCAGGTTGGGTGGGGCTGCTCGCCCCTCCCCAGCACCAGGCAGTCCTGGAGGGAACAGAGGACAGGTCTTGGCCCCTGGGGAGGACACGTCCTGCCCAGCAGGGGTGTGTGCAGCTCTTGGGCTCCAGGATCCCTGCGGGAAAACCCTCAGCCAGGCTGGGCGACCCCAGCAACAGGGCCCCTCCCTCAGAAAGGCCGACTGGCAGAATTCACAGCCACCCTGCCCAAAGCGGGCAGGCTCAGAGGAACGTGGCTTGCTGGCAGCGGAAAGTCCAGGCCTCTCTTTCTATCTGCTGCGAGGCCGAGCATGTTCGGAGCCAGCAGGATGGGCCCCGCGAGCCCACAGGGAAGCGTTTATCCCACGCCGACAGCATCCGATCCCAGGCTGCTCGACATGGTTTTGCTGTTGGGCTGCAACTGGCCGACCCCCCTCCTCACAGGCCAGGCGCTCAGGCCCGGCCCCCAAATCAGGGTGGGAAGCCGCCAACTGACCCTGGTTATGCAAGGGGCTGGCCTCACCAAACCACACGGCGCAATGCCCCTTGACAGCCTGAGTCTGCCTGGGGCCCCCATCCATTTTGGGGGACTGTGTTTTAAGAGGATGCAGAGAAACGGAAGAGGCCTCCAGCAATACGGACTCCAAGGCCAACCTCGGCCCAGTGAAGCCGGGAAACGGAGAAGCCCTGGCTACGGACCCTGAGGGCGCATTCCCGGGAGGCTGAAGGCTCCCTCTCTGCTCCGGAGGGCCAGGTTGGGGTGGCCTTTGGGCGGGAGGCGCCAGCTGAACTCCGGAGGAACCGCTCAACAGAAGGAAGCGCGTGATGGGGCTGGGGGTCCCTCGCTGGACCCCTTCCAGCAGAGGCTGTGCAACCATCTTTGATAGGGCAGGTGTCTGGTGTGTGTGCATGCACACACACACACCCCAAATTAGCTGAGCCTAGAAGTCCGAGGAGGAATAGCCGCCTCCCCTGGCTTCTCCTGGTGGCACAAGAGACACAAGGTCCCTCTGTCCAGTCCGGGCCTTTGGGCCAGGCCTTGCATTAACTCCTCCATCTGCTTCCTGCGTTGAAGCGCTGATTAGGCCGCAGCGATGGGAAGAGGTGGGAGGAAGACGACCTGGGAAGGTTCACCCCACCCCCGCCAGGAAGCAGAGACTCCCTTAGCCTGGGAGACCCAGCAGGAGCCCCCCGGGACAGCAGTGGACCCACTCCTTCCTTGGTGGTTGCACAGGCAGGGGCAGGCAGCTCCGTCCCCAACAGCCCCCCAGGAATTTCATTAACACCCTCCCATGCATGGGGGGTGGGGGGCTGCCTGATAGGCTGCTCTTTCAGGCAAGCAAGGGGGAAATCCAGTGGGGCAGCAGGGGGGCAGGGGGCAGGGTAGGCAGCAGCTTCGAATACCAGCTGGGTAACCCACCTGACTGATTGCTCGCAGCCTCCCTGGCAGGACTGCATGCACTGCTGTGGGAATCTGGGCTGGTCTTTCAGCCCCAGGCCCGCAAAATAACATCTCGTTCGATGATGATGATGATGATGATGATGATGATGATGATGATGATGATAGCGCGCGATTTGGATTCATGGGCAGAGAATTCAAATTCCGTGGGGGCTCAGTGCATCTTTAAGGAGGGTTCTCGGTTAGGAGAAAGGCCCCGAGGATACCTCCTCGAAGGCGCTCGGCTGCGGGGCCTGTGAAGAGAGCCGCTTCCCTGCTTGCAGGATCCGCTTCCTTGTGGGAAACCGGGGTGCTCCCGGCCTCCCTGGGGTCCCAAAGGTGTCGTGTTCATTTCACCTCAGCTCTTTTTGCTGCGGCTGTTGCTACCGAAACCTGCTGAAGGGCCTGATCCAGGCTGGGACCAAGGCCAGCCCGACCAGCGCAGAGGGGCAGGCAGGGAACAGGCTCTCCCCCGCCCCTTCTGGAACAAGCAGCTGCCAGTTAAAGGACAAAGCAGGGGGGTTGCCCCCTGCTCAGCTCTCCCAGGAGGATCCACGCGCGGTCACTAACGCGTTGCTCCCTCACAAGCAACTTGAAGGCAAGTCAGCCGGTTTTTCCTGCCAAGGAGAAGATGCCGCCCAGCTCTGGAAGTGTCCGGGCGCTTCCCCGTGGACAAGAGGGGAGCAGAAAGTCAGGCAACAGGAAATTTAAAGCGTAGGATCCCCCCCATTTAAAGAGAAAGGGGTGGACCTGGAGCTGGGACCCCCGGCCAGCTTCTCTCACCTTTTCATTGTGGTCCGAGTCATAGTTCAGGCCGATGCCGCAGTCATCCGTGATCTCGGACAAGTCCTCGTCGTCAAATTCCTCCAGGCTGATGTCCTGGGAGGGTCTGCAACAGAACCAGGAGAGCCAGTGAGGCCCCTGCGCTGGGCCAGATGCGGGGAGGGGCTCGGCAGGGAAACCGTCGCCCCCCACTGCTTCGCCCTCCCTCCCGTGGGACTTGCTGGGCCCGTAAACAGGCTGAGGCTGCCCTTCGCCTTCCTTTTTAGCAATTAGCTTTAATTGCAACAGCTGAGGCCTCCAGCTGATTATGGAGGGGGAGGGCAGTTCTCCCTCCTCCCCCCCCCTTGGGGGACCTTGAAGAGCATCTTCTGCTGGAGCAGAAACTCCCACTCTCCCTGGGCACCTTCTGACCTTCCACGCTTTCTAGGCTGAAGGATGCTTAGCCCGGCTACGGGCTTCCTGGCCAGCACCGGCTCCCTTCTGCCGGAGCGCAGAAAAGTCTGCCCATAACCGAGAAGTAGCATTCCTTCCTGGGGGAAGCTGTACGTGCTCCTTCCCCCGAAGCTGCAGGAGCCCCCTCCAGCACACAATCTGGGCAACCTTTTGCCAGAGGAAACCCCACCTAGGCTGAGGCTGGTCCAGCAGTGGAAGAGTTAAGCAACCTGATGAGAACATGGTTGTTATGGAAACTGGTCCTTGAAAGCCAGAAATTCTAGGCTAATATGTACATTCAAATCATGTAACCAAGATGGAAAGCTGAGGACTGCAGCAAAAGTTCCCCGCCCACGTGGCCGGACTGATGCTCCGCGAGGGAGAGCCGCCCGACATCAAGGCCTCGCACGGGGACATCGTGTAAGCCAGCCAGAGGCTCTCTCTAGGGAGGGGTTCACCCAAGGCGTTCAAGAGGGCGTGGGAAACCCAGCTGGCTTGGCTAGTATATGATCTTCTGTGCTGGCCAGATGCAGAGAACAGGTCAGTGCAGCACTTCGGGGAAATGCTTCCCTAAGCACTGCCACTGTCTTGAAATGTGGTTGACCACTTTGTGGTCGAGTGGCTGCTCTGCCCAGTGCACTCAGGTGGCCGTAAAGGAGGTTGGGCAGTTTGTAGTTCGGAGGTTCTGGGAAGCCAGCTGTGATCTGAGGGGTGGGTGAACAAGCCATCAAGGAAGCCAGCAGAGTTCTGCCAGGGCGGTCACTGTGTTTCCTTCACCCTGGTTCAGCCGAGAGCAGAGCAGAGCATCTGTGCTGCGCGCCAGAGGGCCCAATCCAAGCCCTCTGACGTTACAGGACTCTTGGCAGCTGGAGGAGGACAAGGCGCGGATGTGAGATAAGAGCCCCCACCTCACCCCACCCCACCCCACCCAGCCCCGGTGAAATGGGCCAGCAGATGACAGAGTCCAAACTAGTGTTGTGGGCACAAAGAACTTTTCTTCCCATCCCTATTGCTGCTTCAGGCTGGGGCAACTTGACAGCCCACCTGACGGGCTCTCGCCCATCGTGGGCACAGATGTGGACCTCTTGAACTTTCCAGTGGAGGAGGAGGGAACAGCGGTGGCCCTCTCTTTCCAAGCTGGATCATACACCTGCCGGGCAGAGCTTAGCTGGACTCTCACCGTCGCAAGTAAAGCGACCGCACACTGCCGCCGTCTCCTCCTGCAGTTTCGTCCTGCCTGCAGCTGTTATGACTGTTGAGGCCCACGTCAAAGCTCATCCTGGCTGGCAGACCGATGTGGGCAAGAGCCACCCTGCCCAAGAAGCTGTCGTCTAAATGAGTACTAGACCTGCGTCTCCTCCTGCTCCTGATGCACCTTCTCCCTCCTGGCTGGGATCTTTTCTGTCTCCATCTTTCCAGCAAGGGCCCTCCAAAGCTCGCCTGCCAAATCCTAGGGCTTTCTGCAGCATTCAAGCACCAAGAAGCAGGATGAGGTCATTCTTGTTTCTTGCAATTAACGTTTTCAACATAATGTGGCTCTTTTCCTGTCAAGGCTTGCGTCATCATTTTTCCATGCCACACCCTTCGCCCAACTCTGGAATGCTCGGCAGGTGTGCAAGGGGGCACAGAGAGGGCCACCCTTTCCTCCTCTGGATAAACGAAGGCATCTGGGCCATCCCTGAAGCTCTTGAAGGGTTGGGTGAGAAGTAGGACTAGTGGCGGGGGGCAAGGCAAGCAGGCCAGGCTGGGGCCGGCCCTATCGTTAGGCCGTGATGTGGTGTATCCTAGACAAGCTGTGTTCTGCTCCTGAAATGCACCGGCTGCCTTCAGTTATAGAGGAGGGCACCCAGGTATTCAAGAACGGTTGGACTGCTTATCCAGTGGGCAGTGCCAACCTGTTATTTGCCAGGCAGCAAAATGCCTTGACTGGGGCAACCTCAGGCAGGCTGGGGGAGGGTGTCCCTGAAACTGAGGAGGGAAAAAAGCCTCAGGGGATGGACTTAATTCTCCAGCAGAACTGGGTCTGTGAGATCCTGGAAATATTTTTAAATTGTTAATTCACCCATACTATAAACATCCTGAATTGAGCAGAATACAGGAGGGTGGCTGGGTGCATTAACAGCAGACCATCATCTGTCTCCTCTGGTGTGCTGCTGCGCCCTCCATCAACCTCCTCGCCCGTCCTGTCAAACATCCTGCCTGGGGAGGAGGCGCCCAGCCCATGGGACACTGGCCGGACCCCGCCCTGTTTCCCTGATTGCCTTGTGAGCCTCGGTGGTTCTCCCGCCCCGTCTCCTTGCAGTATGTTATAGCCACTTAAGACTAAAAGCATTCCTCTGCAAAACCCTAATGGTCACCCCCAAGGTTTATCTCAGTGTTTCTCAACCTCAGCAACTTCAAGATGTGTGGACTTCAACTCCCAGAATTCCCCAGCCAGCCATGCCATGCCATGCTGGCTGGGGAATTCTGGGAGTTGAAGTCCACACATCTTGAAGTTGCTGAGGTTGAGAAACACTGGTTTAACTGATGCTGAGAATGAGAGCCTTTAATCATTGCTCATTGCCAGAGCCAACTGGGGAAAATTACATAATTCCAACCAAAGGCATGGCTGACCATGTGCAGAGTGCACACCACTTGTGCTGCCCTTCTCCGTGCCTCCCACGGTAGGGAACAAGAGACCAGCAGCACGGCAGTTGCCTGCAGGGAAAGCAGCTGGGGAATCCTGTGGAAGGGGACGTGCTCTCTAGGGCCCACATTTCACCCAAAGTCTGACCCCGGTCAGACGGATTTTCCATGGGATCAGCCATTCTCACAATACATTTGCAAGGGCCAGTGTGGTGCACGATCCACGTGTTGGACTAGAACACGGCAGATCTAGACTCAAGTCTCCCCAGAATGACTCTGGCTAGTCCTGGTCTCTCAGCCCAGCTGGACTTAAATGCTGCATTTAATCAAGGTTAGCACTGGGGGCAAGCACAGCCTGCTCTGTCTTGAAAGGACCTGCTCAAGGGCGCGGTGTGAACATGGCCAGAGACTTTTTCTAAACCTGGTTCCTGATCTGTGTGGAGACAGCCACTGCTCCGTTCTTCCTCCTCCTCCTCTGCACCAGCTGAGCAGTGTGCGGGCCCTCTGGCTCAGGGCTGGGCAAGAGGGCACCCCAGCTGCCAGCCTGAGGCTTTTCCCTCCCTCCCTCCCTCCCTCCCTCCCAGAAACCAGAACCAGGACTTTCTGCAGGCAGAGCAAGGGCAGCACCACAATTTCTGCCCTGTGGCAATGTGTTGCGTATTTTGAGGGAATGGCAGTTACTCCAGAACACAAAGAAAAGGATGCCCCGTCTCAGCTCCTGTGGCTGCATCCGAGCAGTTTTCCTGCTGTGATTCTGAAGTGGTTTGCCACGGACGTCTCTGATCTGTGGTCATTTGCCCTTGTCCTCAATACTGCGGCTTCTTCCTCCGCGGCACCTGCACTGTTCTTCTCTGGCGACGCTAAATGCTTCTACTGAGGCAGCATCCCTAAGCTTCAGGGAGGCAGGTGGACCAACGTATCAGAAGTGAACCTGAAAAGGGGGGGGGGGGCAAACACAGCCATGGCAACTCTCGGGCGGAAGGAAGGGAGGGAAGGCCTTGAAAACAAGCAGGTGGAGGCTTCCCTTTGGGAACAATCCCCATTCCTGACTTAGGGTGCCCACCTTCCCCACCATATTTCACTAGCACGTAAGACGTGGTCCAAGATCCCACAAAATTCCTGATCCTGATCAGCCATTGCGATCTGAGTATTTGGTCAGTTTTCACTATTTTATTTTTTTTTCCCATTCACTTATTTACTCCCTTCCATCCTCTTACGCTGTTACATTTTTTAAAGGAGTGCAGAGGGTGAAGAGATAATGTTGGCAAGGGAATGCAAGGACCTTTAGTGGAACGGTTTAAGAGGACAATAAAGGAGAAAGTAAAGGACAGCTCAGCCCTGGGAAGAGAGGAAGGCAACCATTCAAAATAGCCTCGATTCTGCTGGAGCAGAGGAAACTCTGGCAGGCTTTCCAGGCTCTGTTATTTTCCAGGCGTTCTTGTGGCGTCTGCTTCCCGTCCTGGCCTACCTGAAGGGCTGGCAAGAGCCTTGATTTAAAATGCACCCAATTTATGCAAGCCTCTGCAGACTCAGCAATTCCCACCAACAGAGGAGTTCAACTTACACACGTAGCTTTAGCCAGTGATAATCAGGACTTAAGCTTCGCACCATTGTTTATGCCTAAAAATGCACAGAATCTGCCACTGCTGCAATTTTATTTGCTGAAACCGTGGCTTCCTCTGCTGCTATTCCAAGGGCCCAGTGCAGCCCGCATGTTACAAGCACCCAGTTCGTGAGCACTGGGGACTGGTCCCCAGACAGAGGGCCAAGCCGCCTTTCTCCTCCAAGCCCATGCTCGAAGGGCAGGGCAGGGCAGGGCAGGGCAGGGCAGGGCAGGGCAGGGCAGGGCAGGGCAGGGCAGGGCAGGGCAGCCCAGGCCCTTCCGAAGCATTACAGCAGCACAGACCCCTCCTCGCCAGCCACCGCCTTCTGCAGGCTCAGGGACGGGAAGAAGGGCCTTTCCCAGCCCCCCTCAGAGACCTCCCCCCACGGCCCGTGTGAGCTACTGGGGCTCCACCACCCCAGAATCTCTGGTGGGAGTTGCTGACCGCCCTGCCCGGGATCCCTGCTCTGCTACTCGGCTCTGCTCTGCTCTGGGCTAGGAGCACTTCCAAGGGCTTGAGCCAAGCAGAACATGGCCTTGAGCTCCCTTTTCAGCTGCCTGGGCTGGGGTGACGGGAACGGTAGTAACTAGGTGTTTGCCATTTCCACAGCACAGCTTCTCCACTGTCCCAGGGCTTTCCCTCCCATGGGTGTGACTTTCGACCATCTGTTCAGGGGGTGGCGCTTGAAACCCTTTTCAGCCAGTGCCAGCTGACTGAACTCCGGCCCTCACATTCCTTTGTGGGATCCGTGGAAAAAACAGAACGAGGCCCTGCATTTGGAGGCTGGTTGACAAGCGATCAACTCTCCACGAGGCCCCAACAGAGAGAAGGTCCCTGCCCGCCCAGGTGGCCAAGGGGAGGTGATGGACGCCAAGAGCCCGTGGCAGGCGGCAGCAGAAACGGCCCTGGGCTTCACTGCAGCCCCTCTGCATGGGAGGGGCCAGGAAGCAGAGGACAGGTGTGGCTGGCCCAGAAAAAGAGAATCAAGAGGCCAATATTGGACACCACCAGGGCCCCTGGGGAGGGTGTCAGAGCAAGTCCCGAGCTGGGACAGTTGCACCTCCCTGTAACAGATGAAGGTTTGGTGCCAGCTCTTGAATGCCGGGCAGAGAGGAAAAGTCGCATGTTTCAGAAATGAGCACTCCAGGTCTCTGGAATGGGCTGAATAATGATTTTAGGGCTGTCTCCGGGTGGGTGGGTTGGTTGTTAACTTGAGTTTTAATTATTTCAGAATTTGTTTTCTTTTTACAGAGCTGCCTTGGGTAGACTAGGAGCTGAAATAAGAAGTAAACATGATTCCGTATCCCTTACCACCCAGGGGTTACCCAGCAAACCTGCTTGCACTTACTCGTAGTTGGCAGGAGTAAGCACAAGCTTGACCTGAGCCTTCTTGAGCAAGGAGTAAGCCTTGATCCCCCTTGCCTCAGCTCCTTGGTGGGGCCCCTATCCCCTTGGGAGGACCTTCTGAAGGGGCCAAAGTGGGGAGAGCACTGCCTCTACTCCAAACAGAGCTCTCCTGCTCATGCGCAGAGGCTGCACTCCAGGGCCTAGGAAACAGCAATTACTGCTTTCCAGTGTAATTCATGGATGCATGGGGCGGGGTGGGGGGGAGGAGAGAAGCAAGATTTATATTGCAAGATTTCCCGTTGTAGCATCTTTAGCTGAAGTAGGTAACACAACTTATTGATGAACCAGATTCAAGCAGCACGCTTGACCCTAAATCTGGGCTACCCAAATGTAATTGCTGTGAATGTGCAGTGCCCAAATAAATAACCTGATGGCCTGGTTCCCACCCCATGCTGAAGCACGAGCTGTCCAACTTCCATGTTGTGCAAGCTGAGCGACAGTTTCTGCTTCAATCATTAAACTATACATTTCCTCCCCCTCCTTCATATTTGGCCAAATAGCACTCTCTGTGCTTCAGCTCTGACTCCTGAGGAGCTCCGTAACAGTGCCACCATATCCACCTTGGAGCATTTTCAAGGTCTAGCTGGGAGAAGCACCTATGGAGGTCTCTCACCCAGAGAGTAAGCAAGATGCTTCTCGGGAGAAAGAATGGATCTAGTCCAGCTCCTCAGTAGTTGAAGCTAATACCTTATTACGTACAATCGTGGGGAGCTGAGGACCTGGCTGAGGGAAGGGCACCATTGCTTGATGGCATGCAACATGGAAGATGGGCCTGGATGAGTGCAGGGCCTCTCCTGGTGGTTCCTGGAACAAGTCCTGCTTAAACACAGCAGAGACGAAGCCGGACCAGGCCTGACTCCGTTTCTGCGCTTGGTCACTTTTCATCTTTCACAGCAAGTTGCTCCATTGGCTGCATCCTCACACAGGCTTAACCGCTCACTGAAAGGCACCCTGACTACACCTGCGTTATCTGTGAAGCAGGTTCGTTGTCTGCCCCACAGCCTGTTTGGGCATTCTGCAGTTCAGTGGGATGTGCGTATGCAAAATGCAAGTCAGGTCAGTGACCAGGTTAAGCATGTGGTGCAAATCCAGCCTGAATGGGCGTCCCAGAGGGAGAAGTGCACATCACAAGCGCAGGAGACAACCCCAAGGGCATGGCTTTGCGTGCGTGGCATCAAAGGAACGGATGCCCTCTATTAAACATGGCGTCTCACCAGCTCTCTTCAGCCGTGGTGCTCCAATGTTTTGTTACTCTCCAGACCTCATCCCAGCAGACAATGCCCCTCTGTGGGCAGAACAGCCACACAGAATGGCCTTTGCGAGGGAGAGCCACGCAGGTCCGTCCCACTACATGAATCTGCTGGGAAACCCCATGGCGAGACCCTCCCAGTGTTGGCTTAGGCCCTACATTAAGCAGGGAAAGAATGGGCTGTGGTGGGCATCTGAAGCTCTCCAGCATCCTGTGGCAATGCCTCTTCCTTCCTCCGCCAGGCCATGTCTGAACCTATCCATGATGCTCCTGGTCCGGGGCCCCCTTCTTACCCATCAGGCTCTTCCGGCCACGGTGCTCAGTCCCTGGAGTAGCCTGGCTCCTGCTGTGCCCTCGTTACCAATAACTTTGAGCCAACAGATGGCTATCTTTTCATTCATTCATTCATTCAGCTTATAGGGGCACCTAACTGACTAGCAACTTAAGGCAACTTACAAGTTGGGTAAGGCAATAAAACAGCAACACCACCCAGGAGGATAAAAATGTAAAATATAAATGCTCCAGTAGGTTCACAACTTGCCCTGCTGGAAGAGCAAAGTTTTCAAAGTTTTCCTAAAGAACAGAAGGGTCAAGGCCAAGGATGCTGTTCCAAAGGACAGGGATCCACCTGGGATCCACCAGAGGTCCAGCAATGCTTCTGCAACACCAGTGAAATGACTGCCCCCTTCTCCCTGGTCCCAAACAACTCCTCGCACAGTAAGTCCTTGGCATTACTGGCTGTGCTATTAACAGGCCAAGCCCAACATGCAAAGAAGCCAAGCCAAATGTTGCCATCGACTTATCTGGTTCAGTACGTTGTTTAAATGTGGTTTGGGGCTGTGCACGTATGGCAGCCTTATGGGGAGCGTGTGTTTTGTCTTCTGCCCCTGGCGGTCCAGGATATGAGAACGTTTTTTCAGCTGTGCCAGATCCTGAAAAGAGGACCTGAGACTCGCACGGTTCATCCCTGAGCAACGAGCCTCCCTTGAGGTGTCCACAAATGTTTATTGCCAGAGCCATCTATCTCCTTCTGCTGTCACACTGCCCCCCCCCGAGAAAATAGGCCAAAGACAACCCAAACCTCCTTTTAGAGTGGGGCACCCACTTCTCTTTCATCAGAACCACGGAGCCCACCCACCCAACTGTAATTCTTGCATCCGAAATATACACACACACACATACACACCGTGTGGCACCCTCCAGGTGGCCTGGTAGACTGCCAGCTGGCCAAGGCAAATGCTCTGCTAGTTAGGAAGTCCAAGAAGTGCCACACCAGCTCCTCTGGAAGGGCCAGATTGGGAGGGGTGCAGTGGGGCTGCTCAGCCCAGGCCAGTCTGCAGAAGGCCACGCCATCCTGGACTTCATCGCATCCCCACCTCCCCCTTTGTGCTGAAAACAGATCTCTAGGATCCCTGCTCATCCATAACAGATCCCAGGAGGGGAAAAGGGGCTCTGAATTCCACTGACAATATTCCTGCCCTTTCCACTGATTTCTTTATTTGATTCCTATCCTGTCTTTCTTCCAGGAGCTCAAAGTGGCTTACTGGTGGCTCTCCCCTGATTTTATCCCACCCTGGCAAGCCGAGAAAGAGGCAGTTTCTGGGGCCCAGCCCAACACTTCAACCTCTACGCCACACCCTGCTTCTTTGCACCTCGATCCCCTGCAGCCACATCTCTGGGCGGAGGGCAGCGTGTTTCCAAAGACCCCTTTCAGGAGAACAGCCACAGCAGAACAATAGGTCTCTCCCCCTCCATGTTGTGAGCTCCCCAGAAGGAGGGCATCTAGTTGGCCACTGGGAAAAGCCAAACCCTGGACTAGGACAGGCCTCGGCTGATCCACCAAGGTGCTTCTTGTGCTCTTACAGCCACCGGGATCCATCCGTGTGCCTTCCCTGCCCAGACATGCACCCCCCCCCACTAGATTTCCAGCTGCTTGTCTTGCCCAAGGATCGCCCTTCACTGCAGAGCCTGCCCTGGGTCAGGGTCCTTCTCCCAGATAAGAGAACATGGGTTCTCAGTGGGAACCCTCTGGGAGCAGCTCTGGCCTCATGGTGGAGGCTGGAGTCCAGCACCTCTGGAGGTCCCCAAGGAAAACTCCTCCATGGCCAGGAGGACCAGAAGCCCCACCAAAAGGGGTGCTACTCATTCCCCGATACGCAGGCAACACCCCCCAAAGCCTCCCTCTGGCTTGAAGATGGAGGCCCGCCAGGCAGGCTGGAGCCTCTCTGCAGCCCTTGCCCCACTGCTGCTGAGGGCCCCAGGAGGGACAGGCTGCCGCCCATCTGGAGAAGGTGGCGCTGGCTGGCTGCCTGCCAGACTGAGCCTGGCGAGGAGAGAAAGGAGGGCGCAGGGAAGGCGGGAGGGGGGGGGTCTGCCACCTGCCCAGCTTGCCTGTTGGTGGGGTGGGCAGCAACCAGGCCCACTAAGGCCCAACTCTCCCCTCAGGACCACTCATGCCCAAGGTGGCCTCGGTGCTCAGCCTGGCACCTTCCGAAGGAGGGTCAGGATCAGAGGCCAGCCAGGACCAAGCTCAGCTTCGGGCCCTCCTTCTGGCAGAGCCTGAAGGGAAGGAGCGCCGGGCGCCCAGCAGGAGCCGGAGAGGGCTCCCGGGCGGGACCGGCTTCTCTGAGGCCGCTCCAGAGCCGCCGAGTCCGGTACAAATTCTCCTTAATAGGAAGGGCCGGATGGGCACCGACGAAGCGGTGAAACGCCTCGGGTGCTGCAGCCCCCGGACGGGAGGAGAAGCAGGCTCGCTCCTCCCCTGGTCCGAGCGCCCCCTCCCCCTCCCCGTCCCCCGACGCCGACCAAGAGACGGATGGACGGGTCCCGCGGTGAACAGTCACGCGGAGCGGCCGACCCGGCCTCTTGGAAGGGCGGGGAGGGAGCGGCCGGCGACCCCGCGGACCAGGCAGGCCCAGCGCAGGCTGCTGTCCGAGCGCGGGCGAGTTAATTCCTGGCCCAGCTGTCGCCCGAGGCCGGCGGGGACCAGGCCCGGCTCCTCCCGAGGAGCCGCCCGTCGCTCAGCCAGAGGAACCGGCCCCGGCCTGCAAGCGGAGCGCCCGGGCCGGCGGGAGCGCCTTCTCAGCCTGCCCCTCCCAGGCCCGGCGCTCCTCCGCACAGGGCTGCGGACGTGGCCCCGGGGAGGGTGTCGGAGCCCGTCGGGCCAGGCATCTCTCCGCCGGGGAGCCGCGCTCCCTCTCCGGCCCTCCGAGGGCTGCCTCCGGGCTCAGTCCTTCCCTGGAGGCCCGGGCGGCGGCCGGCGAGGGGCGAGGGGCGCGGGCGGCGGCGGCTTACCTGCAGCTGGGCGGCGAGAGCGAGTGGAAGGTGGAGAGCGAGAACATTTCCGCCCGATCCGCCATCTTCTCCGGGCGCAGCGCCGCGCCGCGCAGCCGAGCCGAGCCGAGCAGGGGGAGAGAGAGAGGCGAGGCGCCGCGGGCGAGGCGAGGGGGAGGCGAGGCCGGGCCGGTCGGGGCGGTGTCGGCGGCGGGTCTTCACTGCGGATGCTGCCCGGAAAGGCTCGCAACAGCCGCAACAGCCATGGCGCGCTCGCGCTCGCGCTCCCTCCGGCCGGGCCCGGTTGAACAGCGCGGGGGGGTCCGCGCCTCCCCCTGGCTGCGGCGGGTGCGAGCGGGGCGGCGCAGCCAATACCCACCCGCCCGTCGTTCTCCGGCGCGGCGCGGCTCGGCGGGAGGCGGAGAGGAGGAGGGGCGAGGCCGAGCGAGGCTCCACAGCGCCCCCTCCCCACTGCGGATGCGCGGCGCGACACCGCCAGCCGACCGGGTCGGGGGCGACGGCGGCGGCGGCGGCCGGAACGTCCCCGCCCCTCCCTGCGCCCCCAACCCGGCGGGCGCCTCCCCCAAGACGGCAGAGCAAAGCGGGCGCCCGGTGCCGGTGCAGAGGCGGGGGAGCTCCGGGGGCGGGGGGCGCTTAGGGGGCGGGCGGCCCCTGGAGAGGCTGGACGGCCCGGTTCGGAGCGTTCGGGCGCGGGCGGCGGACCCCGCGGCTTGCCGTGGGGAGCTGTCCGCGCCGGTGGTGCTGAAGGGCGGCCGCGAGGAGCTGTCCCTGGATCGGGCGCTGAAGAGGGAAGGCGCGGGCTGCGAGAGGGCGCCGGGGGGGCGGCTGCCGGCCTGCCCGCCGTGGCTGCAGGATGGGGGTCGGCGCGCAGTGCTGGGCCCCCGGTTCTCGTGGGGGGACGATGGGCAGAGAGGGTTCGCCGCCTCCGTTCTCCTGGCAGCGGAAGTCAGAAAGGCCCCGATTCTGGGAGCAGCTGCTTCACCGCAACAGGGCCCCGGTGGCGGCCGAGCCCTCTGCCTTGCCAGCCGTCAGACTCCGCGCAGAAGCGGCCTGAGCAAATTGGAGCACTGTGGGCCGAGAGGGAGGCAAGAGGATGCCTCCCTCCCCAAAGAGCCAATTAAAGAAACTCCAATTAGAGGCAGGTCCTGTGGCTCGGGCTTGGCACACCAAGCAGGGCTCCTGGGGCCTTCCCACTAGGCCCTGCCCCTCCGCCCAGACTCCTGGTTGCTAAGGTGCCTGGGCTGCCCGCAGGGTGGGCAGGCACCAGCTGCTGTCTTCCCAGGAAACGCGGGCCAAGAGAAGAGAAGCCTAGATGAAGCACCCTTCCCCAGTCCGGTGCCTCCCAGAGCGTCCCGCCAACAGATTCGCAGTCCAGGACGTCTGGAGGGCAGAAGGTGGTGGGAGTCTTCTCTGAGGTCCTTCTCTGCTTTGCCCCTTTCTGCAGCACATTCTCTGCTGACATCGATTGAAAGAACGTCCAAGCCTAGCGTTAGACTGTGAATGATGGTAACTCAACACATTGGGATTGGTGTGCCAGACGGGGGGCCACAGATTCTAACTCTGAGAACATCTCAGCCACGGTGTCCCATCAGGCGCAGCTTCAGCCAGAATGACAAAGCACAGCTTCCCTCCAACACAAAGACCCACAACTCTCCATGCCAATGTCCTTGTGTCTTCTGGCAATGGAGGCAAGAGGAGGTGCCCTCCCAGCTCAGGGCTTCGGAAGGCCTGACCCTCTGTCCAGCACCAACCTTGCAGTGAGGGAGGGGGAGGAACAAATGGCCCAGAACAAAGACCAGGCCTCATGGAGCAGCCCTCCCCCAGCGACACAGATGGCCCTGACCCCGTGGCCTTCAGGACACCAGTGACGACCTATCCTACCCGCCCAGAGATCGTGGCCAGGATGGTGATGGTAGCGGCACAGGGTGATTGGCAGATGGGTGTAAGTTTTTATTGGAGCCTCAACAGAGTTTGACTTAAATGGTGGCTTTTAATGCATTATTTTTACTTTGTCCACCACCCAGAGTTCCTTTTGGTAGATGGGCAGCTATATATATTTAATAAATAAATAAATAAATAAATCATGCAGACCCACAAACTCATTCCCTCTCTTTAGAGTAGTCTGGTGTGTTATGAGACCATATTGCAAAGCATAATAGAAAACTGCTGTTAAGTACAAATGGGGTGACTCCTGCTTCTTCTTCTGTGCACTCGTACGTCCTCCATTCTACCTGTCCTAGGATACTTCTCCTGGGAGGGTCTCCAACTGTTGCGCTCAGTTTCATCTCCTCCTTGCCAACCCTACTGGTATTGCTGGGCTCCACAAAGCGTTTCAGCAGATGCCTCTTTTGTCATGCTACTTCCACTTGTGTGTTTTTATTATATACTGCTACACACACACACACACAACCCTGTGAGGTGGGTTATCATGGTCATTCTAACTTCCAGTTGTCAGAATCCTCACAATCAACTGACCACCTTACTTGCCAGCTTGCTTGCTTGGGTTCAGAGACGGGGGGGGGGGGGGAGTGCTGGAAGGAGCTGGAAGGATGGATGGAAGAAATGACCGTTAGAGGCAGATGGGCTGTTATCAAAGACCGAGGAATGCTCAAAGTCGTACCAACGAGCGAGTGTGAGAAGACTGGGAGGTTAGGGGGTGCAAGGGAGAAAGAGAAAAAAGGGTAAATGCAACTTTTGGCAGGGGCGGGCTCAGTCTTAGCAATGCGTTGGAACTGTACACTTGTTCCCCATAAATGAACTTTCTTTTGAATCATTACTGGTTGCAAGGAGAGTTACTGAAGTTGGGAGTTGTGTGGGGCAGATTGTTACACCAATGCGCCACAGTGGATATTTAAAAAAAAAATCCCCAGGATGGTTGGAGAGGAAGACAGCCCTTTCAGCATCCGAGAAGACCAAAATATGTGGCCACCTAAGAAGTCCAGCCTTCCTCTCTCTGCCACTGGCACACGGAGGGGAGTCTCTTGATGGCAGAAGGGATGCCTGGTCGCCCTCAGCATTTGACCTCACCAGTGAAAGGTCAAACTTGTAAGGCTGGCATTTTAAGAATGGTTCACCTCACAGACCACGTCTATCCATCTTCCAGGTCAGTATGCACCACCATTGCCACAGGTTCAAAAGGGCAGTGCAGAGGGACCAGGTCCACACAAGCTAGGCCAGCTTAGCTGATTTGGCTTCTCTTTAGTCTGGTGTGTGAACCTAGCCAACTGGGGCTTACCCAATAAACCATGGTTAACTGAGTCATGGTTTAGCATATGTGAACGAAGTCAGGGCTTGGTGATGGCCAATCCTATAAAGCTCCTTTTATCCTTCAGCATGTAAGTCACAGGGGAAGGGGCAAGACATCTGGGGCTACGAACCTAACTACAAAGATTCTTGTACCCTGCAGACCATTTAACGAAGACTCTTATTAGCCAGAAGCTGCTACCATCCAAGAAAGCTTTTTCCTTTGGCAGCCAGAGAAGGGCTCCTGAGGACCCCTCCAGCTTCAGAGAGTGCCACTTGGGCATTTCTACACCTGCTTCATGTGTCTCAAACCACACAGGCACATAAGCTGATAAACTGTACATACTGGGGGTGGGGGTGGGGTGCCACATCACTGAGTTGAAATGGGGGTGGGCTCCTAAACTCCTTTTCAGGAACAAAGCCCGCTGCAGTCTTCCCACAAAGACACCTCTGTCAGAACAGGTCCTCCTCGGGCAAGACAAATTTTGATCTGATATAACTTAGGATCTGTGGTCTTCAGGTACAAAATAAACTGCTTTTCCTGAACAGGCTGGCTCACTCATTTTTCAGTGCGCTCATCTCAGCGTCCATCACATTTTATTCAACCAAGTGGCAAGATGACCCCAAGATGTTCTCCAACCGTCACGATGGTCCACTGTCACAGATGGGACTCCCCTCCTGCCAGCAGAAGGTCCAGGTAAGCCCCACTGATCAGATCGTTCACCTCTATGCCCAACCTGCACATCAGTTGCCGGGCCACTTCCTCACCCTCCTGGAGACTCTGTTGTTCCTGTAACACCACCTGCAGAAAATGGGATATTGCGCTCACAGACGCGGCAAGGAAGGGAGTGCTGCCAACCCCCACATGCGAAAGCCTACCTTGGGAGACCATGCAGGAACTTATTTGTAAGGGCCCGAGGTAGACAAAAGTCGGTTCCTCTGAGAGGCTGCCTTTTATGGCTGACAGCACAGTAAGCAACATGGTGCTAAAGCTGGTTAATTAGATGGGTCTTCGGATCCGCCCCCGCCCCCACGCCCACCCCCGTTCTCCTGCCATAACCAATGTAAAAAGGTTGAAATTCAGTAAAGCAGCAGATCACTGTATGATTCCAATTGCTGTCATTCAGCGATTAACTATTGCCCTGTTTGCACCGTAATGCTTCTTCGAAGGCAGTGCAGCCAGTCTGTGGTTATCCGTGTAACAATAATGAAGTTCCCCTTACATCTAATCAAGGCCTCAGATAAAGCGTGGCTACCGACCACCGTGGCTGGCAGAACGCTGATCTTCTCCTTGGGAATTCTGCGCGGGGCAGAGAGATCCCACAAAGCTTGGTCCTCCTCTTTCGTAGTTACCTACATTCACCCCAGAGCCCACCGATCTTCAGTGGTCTTCCATCCGTGCCACAACTGGTATTTCTTCAGCAGACCAAACTGCCCTTGGCTTGCCAGCCGCCCCCTTCTTCTCCGTCTCTCCCACTCCGGGAGTTCCCCTCCTTCCAGTTCCTTAGCCGCCTTAACTTCCTTTCCGCTCTCCCCGAGAGACCGTGCTCTGTGCATGAAAACCTTACCTGTTTCTTTCACAGCTCTTTTCTCCGACCGTGTTTATCACCTCCAGGCACGGTCTGGCTGTCTGGGAGATCACGCGGCAACATGGCGAACAGTGTTTACCTGCTCCGTTCTGCCATCAGGGACAAAGGAGGAACAATTCAGGGAAGCGTCTCCCGTATTCCAGCTTTGGGAGCCGGGGGAGGGGGGACTCCTCTGCGTGGCAGATGCCCACTCCCTCCCCATTGCTAGAGGCGCTGGGCATCTGCAACACAGAGAATCAGAGAGGTGGAAGGGATCTCAGTGGCCGGCTAGTCCCACCCCGTCCGGTGCACGACCGAGTAAAACGTTTCTGACAGATGGCCATCCAACCCCGTGAAGGGGAACACGCCTCTTCCACTGAGGAACACTCTTACTATCAGGAGTTCCTCCTAATAACACGATTCTGCTTTCGCAGAGTTTCACCTTGTGGCTTTTGACCCCGCCCAATGATCTCTCCCTCTTCTTTACGGCAACTCAAGAGACGTCGCGCAATCAGCGTCAGAAGGGTTCTCAGAGGCCATTTAGTCCAGTCTCTCCCCCGTGAGTTTCTCTGACAGATGAACATCCAGACCCCACGAAGACCCCCAGTAAAGAATTTACATCTTCACAGGGCAGTTGGTTTTACGGGCCGACAGTCTGTACAGTCAGAAGGCTCCTCCTCACGTTTAGCGTGAACCTGCTTCCTTGGGGCTTACATCGCTTTAGGATTCTTGGTTCTGCTCCTGTCCTCTAGCCCAGCAGATGCTTAAAGACGGTTCTTCGTAGGGGTCTGTATTCCTCCTCCAACCTCTCTCTAATTTGCCTGGTTTTTTTTAACCACTTGTATTCCAAGTCGGGTCTGACCATGGAAGAACAGCACAATTACTTCCCATGGCCTGGGATCGATCCTTCTGCTAAGACACTCCAAGACAGCATTGGCCTTTTTAAGAGCTGCGTCCCGCTGCTGACTCACGTTCAACCTGAGGTCAGCAAGGACATCCAGATCCCATTCCTTTGCACCACTGTCAAGCCGAGTCTCCCGCATCCCAGATCTGTGCCTTACATTCTTCCTATCCAGAGGCAGAACTTTCTGTTCATCGACTCATTCAGCCTCTTTGTTCAAGCCTGTCTGGATCTTTTGGAAACTTTCTTTTCTTTTAATAGTAATTTTATTAAAGATTACAATTTACAACAATAAAAATAATACAAACTAAAAAAAAGAAAAGTATAAAAAGAAAAAAATAGAAGGTGCAGAAAAGAAAAAAAGAGAAAAGATAGAAAAATAGAAAGAAAAAAATAAGAATATAGTAAAGAGAAGGAAAATAAATATGTAAAGAAGTATGTTCCCTTGATCACAAGTATAAACAATTTTAGTAATTTATCACCTTCTCTTAAAATACAACAAATGATCTCTTCTTCCCGTATCCCATCTCTTATCTATAAGCAAATCCATAAAGCATCGTCATTTCAGTTCTGGGGTCACCAAAAGTCCATTAAGGGTTACCAGAAATAACAACGTATCTATTTTAACTTTGTTCAAACAAGCCAACTTTATATTCCTTCCTTTTACTTCTAATAGTCTTGATATTTAGTCCCTTGATTTCTTTTCATTTTTTCCTTGTCCCTTCTCACAAAATTCTTCAAAGCTTTAACAAGCCTCTTTTGTAAATCCAGTATAGGAAAATTAACCAGGTCACTCTCTTGGTTTGTTATTTGTTTATCCCTTTTAATTATTAAGACATCAGCTGGTTTCTTTTGTATGTCCAGCATAGTATCTTCTTCCATGTCATTCTTGTAGCCTGTCATTTTTAAATCCACTTTCAAATCAGTCTCAATCATGTCAGGTAATATTTGTTCCTCTTTCATAGCATCTTTTAAACACAGTCTATCAATAGAGGCAGACACTCTTAAAATTAACTTCTCGGTTCATTGTTCAAAAATATTCTTCAATATGTCCAATGTTAAAATATTTTGCTTCATTCTGTATTTGTAAGTCAAGTTTGAGTGTTCTTCTCCTTTAATTGTAATCTTTAGTTCCTTCAAGTTCCCTCTAGTGTCCAATTGTTAGTCTTTTTTATTTATTTATTTTTAAAGAATTCAAAACAAAAGCATTTTCCCACAGGAAGGATTCTTTATAATTAATTCCAAAATCTTATTTCAAATTTATCTGCACCTTTGGTCTATTTGCAACTTTCTAAAATCCAAGTTTTAATCACCCTTTTGCTGTTTATTCCAGAATTTTTTTGGGGGGGGCTTAAACTTGTATTTAAAACTTCTTTTGCTAAGGATTGAAGGACACTCAGCTAGTGCTGTAAAACTTGCCGATCCAAAGGTTCCTAATAGCTGAAAGGAAGTTAACAAGCAATTTCCGAAAGTGATTAGAAAAGGAAATATGCGAGCTCAGTGTCCTTTCAAAGGCGCCGACCAGAGTTTGTCTTGCAGTCTCTTCACAAGGAGCAGCTGTCTGGATCTCAAGTCCTCTCCTTGTCTGGAGAGGAATTACGAAGAGCCGGTCTACTCACCAGCTCTTCGTTCCGCCCCAGTCATAGACTTTAAAAAGAAGACAGAGCCATCTTCAGTTCACCGTTTCTTCCCTGGAAGTCCACAACTTCTATGAGAAACTTTCTTTTCTAAGTGCTAGCCATTTCAACTGTCATGACCTTTGCAGACCCCCTGGAGAACAAAGGCTCTGACCCCAAACCCTTGCAGGCGGTCCAGAAGGATACCGTGGTTGATGGTGTTGAAGGCCACAGAGAGAGATCCAGCAGGAACAGTGGAGTCGCTCACCCACCTGGGTCCTGCTCTGGGTCATCGGCGAGAGCAGCCAACACGGCTTCCACCCAGGGCCCAAACCTGAACCCTGGTCAAAACGGGTCCAGAGCCCTTTGTGGCTGCCTTTGTTCTCAACAGCCTTCCCCCAAAGGAGAGGCTGGGCACTGGGCGGCAGCTGGATCCAGGGCAGCCCTTTGAAAAGGGGCTCTGGCATCTCCCCCTCCCACAGGGAGATCCTGTCCCCTCCCCTCCCTGGCAGCTCATCCCAGTCAGGGTAGGGGTCTTGCCCCCAGGTGGCGGAGCGCATCTCATCAAGGGTTACGCCCACTTCCTCAGGAGCAGAAGGGTCCAGCTGTTCCCAGATGATAACTCAGGATGTCATTGTGGTCACCTCTTTGGACTTTAAGCCATTGCTTTTTTAGATGTTAAAATTCATGCATTTTCTGTATTAGGAAGATGATTTCCCAAACTCCCTCATTATCCAGTTCACTGGATGCAGCTAGCAGATGTAGCCAAAGGGGTAGCCAATACGGGTCAGCCAGCCTGCTCCTTCTCCTAGATGAGCTAAACAGATTGGGTGAATACTGGCTAAAGGGAGCCGAATTCTGGACAGAGGGACCCATGGACACGTTGCAGCTGCACAAGTTGCTTTTGCATCTTTAAGGACTGTAAAACACATTTGACATAAAATCTAAGCACTGAGATGCTGCCCCCTCACATGGAATCCATGACTTGGAGCATAAAGTAATAATTTGTTGATTTATATACATCTTGGCCGTGTTTAAGCTTAAACACGGCCAAGATGTATATAAATCAACAAATTGTAGAGTCTAGACTTGCGCTAGCATTTGCTGCACCTCCACCTCCAGATAAGGGGTTCCTCATGAAATTGTGGCCAGGAGACACAGTTTGGAGATGAGAAACCAGGACTGCCAGCCCCCAAGCTCCGTATCACAGAACCAGGATGAGCAAGTGCCTGAGTGACGGAGCGCACAGAGCCATTAGGGTCTCGTTTCATTCGGATTCAGCGCAAGTTAGGAACCGTGCCCCTATGGGGTGTAACCCATCATTTGTGGCTTACTCCATGTGCAAACTAGTATGATTTGCTCAACAAACTGCGGCTGAAACGAGACATACTTTGCACAAGGTGTGAACCCACATGCATTCCCCACGCTTGCACTTTCGCCAATTCTTGTGCATTATCCAGGCAAATCTGCTCCCCTTTATGCTCCTTTGCTACTGGCTGATACAAACCGTGAAATTACCCCCCAGGTAGCAAAATGTTACTACCTTGCTTACCAACTGCACAATCGGATGTTAGGGTTTTAATTGGCACTAATGGCATTTATTGTTTACTGGCATGTTCTTTATGTCTTAATTCGTACTTTGTACTGAATTGTACCATTCTGGCTGATCTTTGATAAACCGGAACTGGCGCTGAGTTTCCTGCCCAGCTGCGGCAGCAAGAGGCGCTCGTTTGTCTGTCTGTCCGTCTGTCGGCAACGGTTGGGTCTCCCGGTCCTATCCTGGACTCTGAGTTCTCCTGGAGGACGTCGTCTCCCCTAAATCCCCCCCCCCCGCGCTGATCTCCCTGGCGCTAGCAGGTCACCTGCTCCGCCCCCTCCCTCTAGCTGCTCCAGACCTGACTTGCTGAGCCCCCGCGGAGGGGTCCAGGGACCCACCGTTCCGCACCCGACCGTAAGGCCACCTCTCGCTCTCGCGCTCGCCACGTAACGGGAAGGCTTCCCACACACCGCTCCTCACCAGTCAGTCCTCCTCACCTCCAGCTCCACAAAGTCGCCCAGTCCTTCCACATGATCCACGTGGACGCGGGTCTGGCCCACCATGTAGAGATGGCGCTCCTTCTTCACCACTCCTTGCTCTCCGAGCGCCTGGGACAGCACTGCCTGTGCGCGAAGAAAGCCATGAGCTTAAGGCCTGCAGCACCCACCGTGGCATTACGCCAATTTACCACCTACCGCTCAAGCAGTGGAACGCATCCCAGATCGCAGCCCAGAATCCCATCCTAAGAGATCTCAAGGCCTTTCTCTCTCCTCCCCTGGATACGGGGCCCACGGGATCACCCAGGAGTGGAGCAGCTACAGCGGGGGAGATGAAGAAGAGGCTGTGGGCCTCTCAAGGCCAGTCCCTGCAGCACAAGAGCAGGGGAGGACCGCCGATACCCCTCAGCTGCTGGAGCATGGACGGCCCCCGTGGGAAATGGGAGAGACCAGATGAGGTGGACCCTGCCTGGACTGATCTACCTTCCAAAGACCCTCTAACTCTGTACGGGGTTACTCTCTGGTCCTGCCTTCCTTTCAAAAACTGCAAGGCGGCATCCATGGGGGGTTCCCAGGCCCAGAGCTGCCGAGCCTCAGCCGCATGGAACGGACTCTGCCCAATCTGTTTTGGTGTTGAATGCGGGGCACTGCCTGACCTGGAAAAATACCCAAACCATTCACTGGATCCTGGGAGCAGGGCTGGTTTCTGTTCCCTTCCGGAATGGCTGTTCCGTGGCTCCAAACGCCTTGGGGTCCACCACACCAGCCCCCTATTGCTATTCCCACAACAGGCCGCGCTTCCCAGTCCACGAAGCATTACCGCAAGTCCTCTGGGGTCATCTGTGGGAGAGATGGTAAAGTGAGAGAGCTTGGGGCCTCTGGAGTTCGGCCGGTCATAAAACACCAGCTGTCCACGGCCATCCTGCAAAGGAAACATCGGTCAACAGCCCGCCTTGCCTGGTGAAAGACTCAGGATCAGGCCAAACAGGTCTGCAAATTAATCTCATTTTATTAAAACTGGCTCCCCAGGCTGTAGTTCAAGGAGGGGCTGGAGTTTTGACAGAAGCCTTCTGCAATCTGTTGCTATCGAGGCAGCACTCGCTCACAAAATCCCAGCCAGAATGTCCTAAGGCTATGCTGCCTGAGAATGATAGGCATTGTAGTCCAACACACCAGGGGAAATCTGCCTGTAGTCTTTCTCAGTTTGCACCTGTCTTGCCCATACTGCAAATGCGAAAGGGTTCCACCCTCAAGGCCACCTGCCGGAAGCACAGCTAGCCGTCCTGAAGGCACAGCTTGGGTACAGCACACGCCCGACTCCTGAGTTACAGCTGTTGGGGCTCCTTGGAGGTCTCTTAGAGCTGCTTGCCTGCTTAATCCCCAGCATGAGGATCCCAGCATGCCGAACGGGGAAGGTCCTGCAAAGTTTAAATGAACCTGCTGGCTTAACTTGTTTATAATTGAAAGTTCATGGACAGAACAGCCAAAAGGGGGATGGGGGGAAGCCACTTTGTGAGTAACATACCAAGAGTTGTGACATTTCAACTTCATTATTTTCAAGAGCTTACTACAATATAGTTGACAATGTTCACATAAAATGAAAAATTCTGATTTGGAAGCTGGAGTACTAACACCAACTAAAAACATTTCCAAATCCCACAAAATTGTGTCTTTAGCAAAACAGCGAGCAACATTATCCCCACGGTGAGTTGGAGTTACATGCAGTTGGCCCCGACTGGCCGGGTGGTGTTCTCAGCTCTGGAAAAGCTTTCGCGCATCCAGCCAGACACCCCCCTTGAGCCCGCCGAAGCTAAGGGATGCAGCTCTGCCTAGTTCAGGCAGATCTTCGCAACGTGGAGCCTTCCGGATATGTTGGGAAAGTCATCGCTGTCGGCCAGCAGACCGGAGAAAGGCCTTTGATCTGAAGCCCCACCAACCTGTTTCTTTCCAGAACTCTTATCCTGGGGCTCAAAGGCAGGACAGGCTGAACTGGTCACACTCGTTTCTGGCAGAGGAGAGAGTGCGCGGGCGTGCAAACTCCAGCTTCTTCTAGCGCACGCCTGACCGGGTCCTCGACTTTGACCATAACACAGCCAAGGAGGTAACGCACGCTTAGACTGACAGCCTGGCGACTGCCTCTCTGCCCACAAGACCTTGAACTTCTGTCCTCCAGAGCAGAGGCTGGTTGTCTACTCAGATTCCGTCTTCTCGCAGAATAGTGCGGCCCACCCGCACTAACCAATAGGGATCCTGTAGAGTGTCCCTCCCCCAGAAACTGGTAATTGTCTTCTAAGACGATTGGTAGAAATGTGGATTGAAAACTGAGGAAGAACTATTCTTTCAAGAACCTCGAGGCTGGGCAGATCAAACAGGGAGCTCAGGGGAGGAGCTGTTCTAAACTCAGGGCAAACCAAGTGTGTGTTCCCAGACAGGCAAAAAGAGGAGAGTTTGGCGACCTTGCAAGAACCGGCAGGAAAGAGAGGGGAGGGTCAGAAAGACCGAACACATAGCAAAGGGTCACTAGGACCACCACTTCTTCTAACGCTGAAGGAAAATTCTAACATTGGGTCACTACAATTACCACATTCCGGAACACTAGATCTCAGCACTGGGATTCAAGCCTGGGATCAGCCTAATTTTTTATACACGAGCGCTACCAAAATCATTAGATTTAAGCATAGAGGAGCACTCCTTAGCAGTGCCAGCAGCGGCAGTAAAATCAGAGATAAACGTGACTGCTTAGGAGACCTGCTTAAGCAGAAACTGAATTTTGGCGGTAACGCAGTTTTGCCTGCTCTGAAAAATTAAAGAGGGCAGAGACAGCACGTTGGGAAGACTCTCCCTCATCATCAGAAGGGGGGTCCGTTCCACCAGGCTGTGTGGAAAAAGAGCACCCGAAATAGGAAAGGCACCTTAATGCACCAGGTAGGGGCGGAAGGGCTGGGGATAACGCGAAACTTTTCTGGATGCGTAATAATGATCCTTAGCAGACATTTAACACGCTTCTAACTACGTTCTCAGACATCTGATTGGGAACCAGAGTCAGGGACTCACAAAGGTCAGGGACTCACACAGGCCAACTTTAAAACCAGAGGCTCCCTTGAGGAGGCAAAACGGGGAGCCAACGGAGCCCCGCGTCCCTCTCGGCTGGCTGGCTGGCTGGCTGGCTGGCTGGCATACTCACTCTCAAGTCGCGAAGCTTCAGCCGTCCGCGGGGAACAGGAAAGAAGGTGTCTGTCTGAAGCAGGACCTGGGCAGGGGACCCGCTCAGCTGCTCCACCCTGCTGATCAGCTGGGCCAGATCCTGCACCCGGGCCTTGATCTCCACGTTTGCTGGCATCTGGAAGACAGCCCGAGATCCCTGGATCGGCGCCAGGGCTTTTTAGGAAACCCCTCCGCCTCCAAGGAGCTCAAGGGCAGCCCTACTTGTGGCACGGGTGGAACGGACTCCCAGGGAAACCCGGCACCCGTGCCCACCCTGCTCTGCGCCTGGAAGAGCAGCGGGCAGGCAAAGGGGGCAGGGCTGCCTTCTGAGCCACGCGTGGGGGGCGGCGGGGAGCGCCCGCAAGAGCCCCGGGGGTGGCCCTGATGGGGGAGACGGCGAGGCAGGCTGCGCTGGGGAAGGGGCGCCCGGCGGCCACGGAAAGTCCCGGAGGTGAAGCCCGCCCATCCCCGCACCGCAGCGGCCGTGAGAAGGGGAGCGGCCCGGCCCGGCCCGGCCCGGCCCGGGCGAGGCAGGCTGTTACGGGGCGCAACCCCGGCAAAAGCAGCGGCGGGCAGGTGCTCCGCGGAGCTGCCCTCGGAGGCGCGGCGCCCTCCCGGCTGCCGAGGCCGAGCAGGCTTTTCTCTCCGCCCGCGGCGTGGCGTGGCGTGGCGTGGCGTGGCGGCGGTCGGCTCGCAGACGTCTCATCATCCCGCGAGGGGCGACCCGCCCTCCCTCGCCCGGACGGTGCGACCGGGACGCGAAGCGCCCGCCAGCCGCCCGCCCAGCTCGGGGAGCCGCCGCGCCCCCCGGGAGACCCGCGCCGCTCGCAGCTGGCCCCGCGCCCCCTGCGAGAGGCCCCGCCCCGCCACGGAGGGGGCGGGCACAGCAGGGTCCGGCCGCGCCGGCCGCGGGAGCCTCCGGGCGCCCGCTTGGCTCAGCTCAGCCCCGGGCGGGCGGGAGGAATCTCCCAAACAGCCCCGCCCAGGCGGCCCGAGAGGGCGGGAAGGGCGAGCGGCCCCGTGATCGTGGGGATGCGCAATATTTCCGCGGCGCACCCGGCTGTACCCCAATTCTCCTCCCCCGCGCGAAGCCACAGTCCCGCTGAGCTCGCCTTCTCGAGGGAACGCACCTTCCGTCGCGAGTCGGAGCGTGCTCCGGCCCCGGTAGCGCGTTCACACAGACACCAGTACACGTGTCGCCTCAGCGCCGCTCCCGACCACCCTCGACGGCGTCCGCCTCTCCGCGATTGGCGCCGCGCTTCCCTACGTCACGGCCTCCGGGCGGGCCCGGGAGGCAGCCCCCGATTGGCCGCGGCCTCGGGCTTGCCCCGCCCCCTCCCCTCGGCCGACCTGCCGCGCGGCTCCCTTCCGCCGGCGCCGGAATGGGCCAATCGGGGCGACGGTGGGCGGGCGCAGGGCGACGGGCAGGCCGAGGGGAGCGCCGCCATTGGCCGGGCGGCTGAGGGGTGGCGCGCGGGGATGGGCGGCCGCGGCGCCAGCAGGCTCGCGATGGAGACGCCCGACGGAGACGGGCCCGAGGGGGACTACGCCGCGCCCCGCTCGTCCCGCGGCTGCCCGGCCGTGCCCGCGCCCACCCGCCTGCGCGCCTTCCTCTGGTGCCGCGAGTTCCTGGCCGGGGGCTGGCGCCGCCTGGCGGGGCCCGAGGAGCTGGGCGTCGTCCCCGTCAGGTGAGCCGCCGGCCGTGACGTCACCCGCCCCGCCCCCTGCCCTCCCCGGCGCGCGGCGCGCCCCCGCGGAACGCGCGGCCGCTGCGGGGCTGCTGCGGCCCGGAGCCGCGGAGGGGGAGCGCCGGGGCGCCGCAGCAGCGGGTCGGAGCGGGGGCTCGGGCCGGGTGCCGCCGCTCGGGCCCTCCTCCGCGCGCCTGCTGTGCCCCGGCGGCCCGGCCCGGCCCGGCCCGGGACCTGCCTGGCTGGCGCTGGAGTCCCCTTGGCCGAGGCGCTCGGGTCAACTCTGGCGCTGCGCGGGGCCAGGTCGTCTACGTGCCCTCAGCCTCTGCGGGGGCCGGGTCGTCCCCCGCTCCGGACAAGCCCGGGCGCTCGCGGGGTTCCAGTGACCCGGCAGCCGTTCTGGCACCGGGCAGCCCCCGCGCCCCCCACCCCCGGCTTTTGGCACGGCGCTCCCGAGCCCTTCCGCCTGCTGGCCGATGCCGGGCGGCGCCCAGGCTTATCCGGGGCTGCGGGAGAGGGAGCCTTGACGGGCTGCGGGGCGCCTCCTCCCAAGAGACGCGCTGCTGCCCCCCCGAAGCAGGACCCCGAGACGGCGCAAGATCGGCTGCCGCCGTTGACCTGGCCGGGGTTGGGCCTCCGTCCGACCAGGTTGCCTTTCTCCTGTCGGTCCTACCCGCAGCTGAAGATGAGTCCGAGTCTGGGTGATTGCCACTGTTGCTCTGTTAATCTGCGGTTGGGTAATTTTGTTATATTTTGTGTCTGCTCAGTTTTATTAATAATTGCAGGATCGATGTATTTTTATTGCGGCATTCTCTGGCCTAAAGGCTGTAAATCAAAAAGGTTTTGATGGGTGGCAGGTCTGATCGCTCCATAGGCTTTAGCCACACGCTTCCCATTCCCATTCCAAGCCAAGCCCCCTCACGAGGAAAGGCCGGGCTGGGGTCAGGGACTTCCAGGCTGCTCCGGCCTGCTCCTGGCCTCTGGGAGGGCAGCCCCGCTGGGTCCTCTCCACGCGACGCAATGCGGGATGTTCCTCTGTGACCTCCTTGCCCGGGGCCTGGGAGAAGCAGCAAGCCGTGCACTTTCACAGGATCCGCAGTCACTCGTTTGTGTCCTCTGGGAGGAGGCAGATGCCGCCTTTCTCTGGTCCACCAGTGGACGCTCTCCTTGGCTGGCTCCATCTTCTTCCTCAACCTTCCTGGCTCTGCTTCTTCAACAGCGGTGGGCTGAGTAACCTGCTGTACAAGTGCTCTCTGCCGGATCACATCGTGACTTCGGAGAATGAGCCGCGCCAGGTCCTGCTGCGCATCTATGGCGTCATCCTCCAGGTGAGTCCTTCGGCTTCGCCCTCTCAGCTTCCCCTCCAGGCCTCGAGTACCTTTTCATCTGCCTGCTCCCAGGGCTGGAGGGTATCCTGACTGATGATATCGAAAGCCACTGAGAGATCTAAGAGAAGCAGGGCGGTGCCACTGCCCCATTCTGA